>NW_015113090.1:173342-214206 GCF_001443285.1 Poecilia latipinna | reverse complement strand
TATGCCCATTGAAGGTAGAAAATAAAGGAGTACATTTCCGCCAAACAACTCAGACATTTTTATATTAATCGGAGAGACTTGAAAATTTTAGTTTGAAAAGTCAAAAATGCACTTGAAAAAAAAGAGAAAATTGTAGGGTTATTTTTGCAAATATTTTACTTTTGGAGCTCAGAATTGTACTTGTTTTTTCTATAAAATGTCTGAGTTGTTTGGCGGAAATGTACTCCTTTATTTTCTACCTTCAATGGGCATAATACGCTGTCGTAGGTTAAGTATCTTTAATAAAAGACACTTAACCTAAGTGGTGGTTGCGATCAAGCAGACGGAGGCGGCAGTACGCAATGACGTCACCTTACTGAAGGCTAAATGTCCGCTGAGCGCGGGCAGCTTTCGCCGGGTGCGGTGGCGCGCGCCTGTAATCCAAGCTACCGGGAGGCTGAGGCTGGCGGATCGTTTGAGCTCAGGAGCTCTGAGCTGCAGTGGACTATGCCGATCGGGTGTCCGCACTAAGTTCGGTATCGATATGGTGCTCCTGGGGGAGCCCGGGACCACCAGGTCGCCTAAGGAGGGGTGCATCGGCCCAGGTCGGGAACGGAGCAGGTCAAAGCCCCCGTGCCGCTCAGTAGTGGGATCGCGCCTGTGAATAGACACTGTAGCGCAGCCTGAGTAATACAGCGAGACTCAGTCTTTTTACTGCGTCCACACCTCATGTTTTTACACCGCCTCACTAACTACCACCCAACCTCAGCAATAAAGCGTCTAGGAGCAACAAGAACCTCACGTTTTCTACTCAAAACCACTGCAGCTTCTTGGTTCCACAGCGCCGCCAACTGGACAGCAACCCAAATACCCACCGGTCACAATTCCACAGTAATACAACCAAACTGCATTTTTGTTGAGAAATACCCTTACAAAAATAATCTTTGTTGAGAAATCTGTAAAAGAATATAAAACGGAATATAATAAAAAATATTAACTATTAAAGTTTTAAAAAACATCACTACCAACAAATTATTTTTTAATATTTGCATGTGGTGTGTGTTGTGTAAAAAAATTGGTATCACTGTTAATTCTGGTAAGCAAAGATATAAAGAAAATACGAGTTTACTCTCTTTTAGTTACATATATGCAAATTATCTTGCCCTCAGTTGATGTAGATCAGCAGCAGCTATCATTCTGGCCTGAACCCAAACAGAGTAATGTCTAATCCTGAAACATAATTTCAAATTCACACTAAAGAATGAAAAAATAATAAATCACATTGAAACTGTAGTTTATTTGAGAAACAAAACCTTTTTGAACAGGAGTCAGTGGAACAAAAAGCTGAAATTCCTCTGTTTAGTTTAAAAGACGAGACAAATATGGGGAAAAAAAGCAAACATAACCTACCAAATGTATCACATTCACAGCATTAACATCAAAAGTTACACAAAACATTAAAAAATAATTTTTTACATTTTGATTTTATCACATAAAATAAGGAACATGTCATATTTATCCATTTGGAACAGAAACATCCACATCCACATATCTTTAATACCATAGACACAAGCTACATATTCATAAGAAGGCAGAAACTTCAGCAGCTGAACGCCTGAAAACAGCAGGAAGCAAATACTTAAAGAGAGTAACGAGAGTTAGCTTTTAATGCCAATTCATTTATATTTCATAATTTCTGAACTTCTGCAGCAGACATGATGGAGAGTCAGAGGCCCAACGGAAACGCTGATGATAAAAATCGCCTGATTGGGGGGAAAAAAAGAGATTATTTCAAGGTAGACAATGATGTGAAAATGAAGATAAATATCCCTTCATCGTTCCATGTTTGCGTATTTTATTGCACTTTTGTCTGATACACACAAAGTAGCGCCAAACTATGAAATGGAATGAAGAGTACTCATTGTTTTCAAACATTATATGATTATTTTCAAATTAAAATCTGAAAGGTGCGGTGTGCATATTTTAAATTCCACCATCCACATTTATTCTTTGAAGATACTTGGTTCTTGGTCACAGCATGAATTTGACTTAAAAATAAAATCTCAGATTTTTTTTCAGTATTTTCTAAAAACAAAATAAAAAAAATGACAGAAACACTTTCAAAAAGTGGCTTTTATTTCAGTCGTCCATTTTATGGATTATATGGCGGAATATTAGTGCCATGCTATGATGATTTTTTGCTCAATTACAAGAATAAAGTAATGATATTGGAGGAATAAAGATGCAATTTTACCAGAACATCTAAATATTGTGAAAAAAAGTTGTTTTAATGATAAAAAAAAAAGCTTTGATAATCATTTTATTCTAAAGTGTTAGAAGATGGAGTATTTCCTTCTCTGTAAAACTGATACCAAAGCTTAACTTCACAAAATGCTCAACATTTCTCATTTTTATTTTTTGTTGGTTTTTGGAGTACAGCTTTATTCTCACATTATTTAAAATATAATTATGACTGTATTTGACTGTTTTTTTTTTGTTTGTTTGTTTTTTTTTACAATATTTTGACTTTATTGTCACAGTTTTAAAAAAAACATAACCTGGCTTTAACATTTTGTTGTAGAATTGACCTGAATTCATAGTCCATATGATTAGAACACTCGTCACACAAGTTGGCGGCTAAGATGATTCTTATTCTGTGTATTTAACTGTCACTTGGGCTAGCAGACAAGTTTAAATATATTTATTAAAGTAATTAAAAAAAACACCTGATGTTATTTACTTACATAACGCTGTTTCATTTAAAGGATTCTCCGATGTTTCATCGGTCTGTAAAGCAGCCGGATCTCCCGGTTGGCAGGACTCCAGCATCGGTTCCTTCTTGGTTCTCACAGCCCAATGCATCGACTGCAAACACAAAAAAAACTGTGTCAATTAGTTAACTGCAGCTGCAGCGAAACCTGGAAACCTACAGCGATTGAAGACGCTTCGTACCGTTTTTACCGAATCATTCAGGGCCCGCCATTCCTGGAAGGGAATACTTATCCCGCTTCTTTTCCATAGGTCGTAGTTTTTCCGTTTGGCTTCGTCGCACAGAACCTCTTTGGCTTCTTGCAGCTTTTGGAAATCAGCCACTGAGCAGAAGAAAGAAAACTCTTAGAATAATTATGTCTATGACATGTTAATAATAATCTAAAATGTTAAAGAAAAATAATAATAAAAATAAAGTGTCCTATGCTATTTCCTGGAAGCCCATAAAAACTTTGACTAAAATGACAAAGTTTCAAAAATAGATGTGATAAAATGCAAGTTTTAGGTATCTTTCAGTTTTTCATGAAATATTTTCTTTTTATTTCCACAACAGAATGACACTAAAAGTACCATATTTTTTTATTTATATCTATTTTTCTTGTTATTAGGCTGGAAACTATATGCAAATATCAAATTATTATTTATTATTTACTGTAGTCGATATTTGTCAAAAATTATAAGATATCTTTTTTCAAAGAGCCTGGATAAACAAGGGAATTTTGTGTCTTGAAACTCATAAATGTGGCTCTATGTATTGCAAAGGTTGCAGAACACTGGTGTATCTCATAGAATCACAAGAAAAACCAATGAATTAACAGATATCTTCAGTTGAAGAGAAGTTAATATGAGATTCACCTGCTGTTGGGTTGTCCTGGTGTTTATCTGGGTGACATGCTAAGGCTCTGATCTTGTATTCATTCACAATTTGCTCAGTCTTTAAGAAAACATACACAAAAACAATTCAGATACATTTCAATAATACTGTAGAGTATTGTCTCTGATGCCTGGAAACTGAGTTGCTAGTATCATCAGACCGTCACATAGCAACGGTCTTCAGTCAGAGGCCTCTTCAGATTCATTGCAACACTGACTGCTACGAGAGATGGTTCCTGCACAGAGCATCACGATCCACGTCTCTAAGCAGATACTAAGATGATGAATTCAAGCTCTAGTTTAAAAACTACGAAATGAAGACTCTTCAAAACAGGATTAAATTATTCTCTTCTAATAGCAGAGTCTTTCAAATACAGTTTTTGATCTGTAAAAGGTTTATTTGATTTGCGAAAGATCGATTCTTATGTCGTGAAGCAACAGGTTTCACATAAATTCACTTTGAACAACAAACTGAGTCTTTAAATAACAATTTATTTATCAATAATATTCATCCAATACTCTATGCTTCTGCATTAGTATTTAAAGAAACGTGTTTTGATTTGTCATGCGAAGATGTAATGTTCCAGCAAATAGACAGAGCCCCGATTCATCCACTGGGAACTTACCGATGACAGTTCATCACAACCTAACAACCCGTAGTAATCCTCCAAGTCTTCAGGTTTACGACCCAAAATAGCCTCCATTTACGAGTGGCTTAGAAAAACGTTTATGATCGCTTTTTATCGCAACCTCATGCAGCTGCGTCAGATTACAACTGTTTATTTCAAGGACTGGTCTAGCTCGGCCTCTCCCCAAACGTTTTATAGCATTGCTGATAAAAATGTTTACACTAAAGAGACATTAAACTGATAAGAATGTCAATCAAATCTCTTCAGTTGAATAAACGTGTCTGTCCTTTTCTCGAGTGACGTATGTTGCATTCAAGTGTTTCGGTAAAACCTCTGAGCTAAAAGTACATTTAAGATAAATATGAATTTGTCGTTAGTTTTATGCTTAGAAAACCAATGTGCATGTAGGGCAACTGAAATCAATTAAAATATATTAACTCAATCACTATTCCCTCATCGGAAGGCTAGAATTTTGCGATTCAATCCCATTTTAGCACAGTTTTAGCGATTCGTTTATGGTTTTGACGTATTTTTCTTTGAGTATGTGAACGCAACACCAATTTGTTGTGGTTTAATGTCACCGACGCACAATGGGGACGCTCCGCTCGTCCTTACTGGCGGAGAGCAAGTCACGTGACGCCAGCTGTCCGAGACGAAGGAGCTGCGCAGCGGGTCTGTGGGCTGAAGATGGCGGACAGAGAGAACGCTCTCGGAACGGCTTGTTCAGGCACCTCTGAGATGGACGAACCTATCGCAAAAAGGTCAAAAATCAATCCGGTAACCAACCACGGACCTAGAGCCATAGAAACGGACACAATCTCCTGCGTTTCGGCGGCCATTGGGAGCCGGGAAGAGGCGGGGAATTGTGCCGAGCCAGCGGAGAAGAAGGAAGCGAAGCCGGTGATGATGGCGGTGGAGCAGGCCCCGGCATCGCGAGGCGGGGACAACAATGGACTGAGTCTGCCGGTCTCCGAGCCGCTTAAATCATCTGGGAAATTAGGCGACAGCACCGCCTTTGGTGCAACTGAGGAAGGTGCCGGTATGTAGAGCGATGGACATCCCTTCCAACGCTGGTTGGCTTACCAACTCAATCAAATCACCGGCTAGCTACTTAGATTTTTACGAAAGCGAAACTGTGTTTATTTTCTTCTCTTAATTAAGTTTTATATTGGCATTTCTATTATTTTTATTAGGTTTTCTGAGGAAGAACGGAAAGCTTTCAGCAGCACTTGTGATTTAGATAACTTTTTCAATGGCAATAAACTTGGATACTAACTTTGCGTTAGTTAGCCGGTGTAGCACTAAATTCTGTACACCATTCTTCTGAGATCCACCTTCTTTAAGGCATCCTGCTGCACTGCCTTTACATAAAGGTGTTGTAATTCATTCTCATAATTTGGACACTTTTAAGATATTGTAATTATAATAGCTTTTATCAATTATAAGACTATATTACTGCATATTCTAATATGTCGCTGCTTAATTCACCTTTTTGTACCAGTAGATGAGTCATTTTTTAATAGATTATTTCATTGTATCAAACTATGACCATTTACCAGTCAGTTTCAGCCTTTTTCCCCCCCTTTCCCTTTTCAGATTTTCTTGGACATGACGATCTGCTTCGCAATGGTCTTGCTGTCACACCAGAGCACATTGATGAGGAAGATGACAGATCTTCACATGCAAGCTCCAGTGACTGGACTCCTCAACCGCAAATAAGTAATTTGGGGAATTTTACTGTCCCTTCCTACCTTAAAGGTCTAGTTATTATGTTTATTACTAATCTAAATGACATTAACCCTTGCTTTTCTGTCATGTTTTATCTGTCAACAGGTTCTTACAGTTACATCCAGCAGCACATCAGAGAGACGGATCCACGGGCCATTCTGAGGGATCTGCTTCCTGAAACCATCCTCCCCCCAGACCTGGATGATATGACGTTATGGCAGATAATCATCAACATCTCTGAGCCTCCAAAAAGAAGAAAACGAAAGGATATCAACACCTTGGAAGATGTGGTGAAGCTTCTTCATGAAAGCAAAAGGATCCTAGTCCTGACTGGCGCTGGTGTATGTATTTGTACTTATTTTTAAAATGTCTAATTTAAAATGTTATTATTAAAAATATCTATTTTGTGTCTGTTTTTAGGTGTCCGTTTCATGTGGAATACCAGACTTTCGCTCCAGAGATGGAATTTATGCGCGACTTGCTGTAGATTTTCCTGATCTTCCAGATCCTCAATCAATGTTTGATATTGAATATTTCAGAAGAGACCCTAGACCCTTTTTCAAGTTTGCTAAGGTTTGTTCATGCCTTCTCATCTTTTTATTACAATGATAAATGATTGCTAACAAGTTTCATCATTCAGCAACTTAGTTAAATTTTAAATGTTACAAGGTAGTAGAAGGTAAATATGGGCATTTATATTCAGTTAATGTTGAATTTGCTCCTTTTCTTGCAGGAGATCTTCCCTGGTCAGTTCCAGCCGTCGCCCTGTCATAGATTTATATCCATGCTGGATAAACAAGGGAAGCTGCTTCGCAATTACACTCAAAACATTGATACGTTGGAGCAAGTGGCCGGAGTTCAGCGAATCATCCAGTGCCATGGTGAGTTTTTATTTTGTTTCCTGCTCTGTAAGCTGTTTCTATATGGTGATTTAAAAAAATACACTGCTTTTTGTCATTTCAGGATCATTTGCTACTGCATCGTGTCTTGTCTGTAAACACAAGGTGGATTGTGAGGCGATAAGGGCTGACATCCTCAATCAGGTATTTATTGATTAAAAACCGGTTCAAGTCTGTTCAAAACTGCCGCCTTAGGCAAAATCATTTTGTGTTTTTAATTTGGCATAAAAATGTTTTCGACTTGCCAGTTTTGGCCTGGAGTGCAAAACGTTTGGTCCCCACTGTCATAAACAGCGTTTCAATTTATGATTTTTGTTTTTACTATTTAAATCTTTTTGTAGCGTTGCATTAGAAAAGTTTGACGTAACAGCAACATTTAAAATAACTTTTTCAACTTTGCAGAAAAAGTATTTTACACCTTCCTGAAATGATTTTTAAGCTTCCCTGAACAAGAGTTAATGACCTTCCTATCTACTGGTCTGTGCCTTACCAGAGGCACGAAACTCAATCTTTACTTCCTGTTTATCCCACCCATGCGGAGTATCCTCATTTTTTGTTTGTTTTTGTTCTGTGACATTTTTAAAATTCACTCAAGCTTTGCATGATAATTGAACAGAAACATAGCTACTGATTCTGTGAAGACGCAGCAGTCCTACCCAGACTCATTTTCACAGCTTCCATATTGAGAGCCCTTTAAAAAAATCAGTTGTGAACTCGTCTTGTTTATACTTTAGGGCTTAAAGCTGCAGTATGTATCTTATATAAAAGCTTTTTTTTTTTTTTTTTACATATTTGTTGAAGCTGTCACTATGTTGTGACAGTTTGAGACAGATATGTGAAAAAGAAATTTAGCTCCTGTGTTTTCTCCCAGTGGTAACTAGAAGCAACCAATCAGAGCCAGGAGGCGGGTCTTAATCCTCCCTTCATCTCTGCTACGCTGCAGCTAGCATATCATGTTATGAATGCAAAGGCTGGTTAGCATAGCTACCAGTGTTGGTGGATAAACAGCTTTCCTGTAACGGTAAGTTGTTACTCTACCATTAGCACATTTAGCAGCGAGTACACAAGATTTACTGGCAGCGTTAAGCCCCGCCTCCTGGTTGTTTTTGGTGCGTTTCTTCAGTTGGTAATAGCAGCTCAGGGCTCATCTTTTCACAGATTATTTGTCATGTTGTAACGCCACAATATGGTGACCGTTTTAACAAATATGTTAGAAACATATTTTATATAAATGTTACATACTGCAGCTTTAACCAGCATGGAAACTCTTAATGAGCTGTAATGAATAACCAAAGTCTTCCTGCAGGTCGTCCCCCGTTGCCCCCGGTGTTCGGACATTCCTCTGGCCATCATGAAACCTGACATCGTGTTTTTTGGAGAGAATCTTCCAGAACTTTTCCACAGAGCCATGAAGCAGGACAAAGACGAGGTCGACCTTCTGATCGTCATCGGCTCGTCTCTAAAAGTCCGGCCGGTCGCCCTCATTCCGAGTAGGTCTTACCGGAATCTTCTTCCTGCTGTCCGTTGAAGGTTTTTGGTGCTGTAATTTCTGTTTTTTCATTTCCCGTCCAGACTCCATTCCTCATGAAGTGCCTCAGGTTCTGATCAACAGGGAGCCGCTGCCTCATCTGAACTTTGACGTGGAGCTGCTGGGCGACTGCGATGGCATCATCAACGAACTCTGCCACCGGCTGGGCGGAGACTTCGAGCAGCTCTGCTTCAACACTCTAACCCTCAACGAAATCACAGAGAAACCGCCGCGGTTAGCAGATCCGCCGCCGCCGGACGAGGCTTCCACTGACCCGACGGACAAACCTCCAGAGGAGACACAGAGCGAGAATGTCACGCAAACCTTAACGCCGTCGGAGCCTTGTTCGAACACGGCGAGTCAAAGCGCGGACGCCGCCGAGTCGCCGGAGCCTCAGAGAGAGGATGCGGCGAAAGACGAGGCAGGCGAGGCGAAGATTCAAACCTCAAAGCCGGACAATCGAAAGCGATACTGGATGAGTCGGGTCAGCAGGAGTCCAATCAGCAAACGGCTTGATGGTGAGTTGGAGACATGCAGCAAAGATCACTTAAAGGGGCAGTGCTGTATTTCACTAACAAATATTTTACAGAAAAATCAATTAATTATTTTACCTTCAGTTGTTCTACAAAATATTATACATATAAAATTTGACTTTAACGCCTTGAAATCGGGTCTCTGTCACTTTAAGAAGGTCCTGCTCTTTCTGAATGAACATTTAACAATGGAAGCCATTTTAAATATCCACAATAAATAATAAGAAAAAAACAAATAAAATGAGTTATGGAGTCTCTGCAAACAACAAATGGGTAGTTGAGACCAAAGCACCAAAATGAAGACTTTTGTCATCCGTTTTTTTAGAAAGATGGGAAAAAGAAATGGAAATTATTGTGTTTTTTTTTTTTTTAAGGTTTTATCGGCTCTAGGGGCCTTTATTTGATAGTTAATTGACAGGAAACAGGGTAATGAGAGAAGGAGAAGACATGCAGCAAAGGTCGCCAGGCTGGGAATCGAACCTGTGACGGCCACGTCGAGGACTAAAGCCTCCATATGTGGGTTGTGCTGAACCCCTGAGCCACCACAGCACACCCAGGAAATTATTGTTTTAATTTATCACGTGAATAACTGATTTATTGTAACAGGCCTACTTTTCTTTTAATCCATTTTACCAGTGCTGCACTTAGAAGTAGCTCCTATAATGATTGTTATTCTCTCATTTGGTTAAAAAAAATAAGATCAGAGTAGTAAATAAGCCAAAGCTGCACAAAAAATTACATTTTATACTAAAGGTAAAAACACATTTGTCTGTAAATATGTTTTAGGCAAAAGTGTCGTAATTTTAGCTCTACCTATTTTAAATCCTATTTAAAAAAATAAAATTAGGTATATTTAGCTATCGAATCAGTTAAACTAAAAAATAATAAACAGATCAGCTCTACTTTGTATTAATGTTAAGTCAAGTAGAGATTTTAGTTTTTTTGTTTTATGATCAAACACTCACTAAATTAATGCTGTGTTGTTACATTTCAGGCTATAAGTTTTTTTTATTTAAAAAGAGGAGTTGTTTTTTATTATTTTCATATTTTTGTGTATTTTTAATGTTTAAAATAAACTTAAAGCTGCAGTTTGTAACTTATTTAAATTTTTTTTACATATTTATTAAAACTGTCACAACATTGTGACACAAGTTTATGAGGCAGAAAATCTGTGAAAAGGTCAATCTTCTCCACCTCCTTCCTGTGATACTATTGCTGTCTGTAGAAACGCACCAAAAACAACCAATCACAGCCAGGAGGAGGGGCTTAGCGCTGTCATTCACCCTCATGTATCCCTAATAAATGTGCAGACGGTGGAGAAAGAACTTAACTGTATATTAACTAGCCTTAGCATTCATGACAGAGGGGAGGGGAAACTAGCAGGTAGAGTGATTTACAGCGCTAAGACCCGCCTCCTGGCTCTGATTGGCTGTTTCACATTAGCACTGGAAGAAGGCAGAGGAGCTGGATTTTTTCATAATTTTCTTATACTGTCACGACATGGTGACAGTTTCAACAAATATGTAAAAATATTTTTTTATAAAAGTTACATTCTGCAGTTTTAAGGGAATAAATAAATCTTCAGAATTCATCCGATTAATCATCACAATAACTAATTACTAAAATAATGGATAATATGCTGTAATATGATGCATATTTTAGGCACTTGGATGGTAATATTTATGAAGAGTTGTAATATTTGCTTTAAAAAAAAAATCCAGATCATCTCTAAATGTCACTCTGGGCGTTGTTTTGGCTTTCTGCAGGCGGTCAGTACCTTTTCCAAGCACCGAATCGATACATCTTCCACGGCGCCGAGGTCTACTCCGACTCCGAGGAGGACGAGACGTCGAGCTCCTGCGGGAGCGACAGCGACGGCTCCGACTGCAGCCAGGACGGGCCGGAGGACTGCAGCGAGGCCGAAGACGGCGCCCGGCCCACGGGCGACGAGGCGCCCCTCAGAGACACGTTACCGCCAAACGAAGAGGCCACGCCCACTCTGCAGACAGACTTCACATCAGAACACTCTGAGAGGATCACACATCTTTAGGCGTACATTTCACAAAGCACTAACTGTCTTCTTGGGTTTTTATATATATATATAAATATATATATATATATATATATGACGCATAAATATGTTTCTATATTTTTGGCTGTCATTCTTACTGTTATTTTTTCATAAAATGGCATCACACACGTGTGTGTAAACATAGCAGGTCTCTTCTTGTTTGGGTTGGTCGAAAGCTTCATGAGCTGTTTGGTTTCGTTTCATTGCATCCATTTTTTCCTCTTAAATTCACCCACTCTGTTCCTGCAACACTTCGTTCTATGACGCCGTTTTACAGCCACTGTTGATGGGAAAAACGATAGAATTTCTGAGTTTGGAAAGCTTAAAAATTGCTTTAAAAAGATCTGAAATTTTGAGGTAAATCCCACAATTTTCCTAGAAAAATCAATGATATTTCTGAGTTTGAAACGTTTAAAATTTTCCTGAAAAACTTTTTTGAGGTTAATCTCAGCAATTCCTGAGTTTGGAAAGTTGAAAAGTTACTAGAAAAAAAATCTAAAACTTTCAGATTAATTTCAGAAAATTTCATGAAAAACTTTGGAAAATTGGAGTTTCAAAAGTTAAAAGTTTTTTACTTTAGGAAATTTTAGTCCAAATTCTAGACATTTCGAAGTTGCCTCTAGAAAGAATTTCAAAATGTATGACTTCTTTCTAGCAAATTTCCAACTTTTTGAACTCAGAAATATCCAAGTTTTATTTATTTATTTATTTATTATTTTTTTTTTTTTTTTAGAAAATTTCAAAGATTAATCTAAAATTTCAGCATTTTTCTAGCAATTTTTTTTAACTTTTCAAGCTCAGAAATGTTGTTCTTTCTAAACAACTTCTGAGATTAATCTAAAACTTTGAGTTTTTTGGTGAAAATTTACACCTTTTAATGTTTTATTACCCATCTACAATGGCCCTGATTCGCAGTCATAATGTTGAGCTTTGGCTCCTAAATCACTCTGATTATAACAGTGGTTTCTGATTAGGAAGCATGTACGTTTAGAAGCCTGCTGCCTGTTTATTACTGGATTCTCAAAAGTTTCAGGCACATTTTTTGCTGATTTGTTAACCTGCATGCAATTTAAAGTTCAGCTTTCCTTTCTTTGGGTAAATTATGGAAATGAGGAACAGTACTCTTTAATTTCAAACCAAAGAACATTTTACCTGCACACTCATCTGTGGTTTTGTATGTCCTGTCCTTTAAAGTCTTCATTGGGCAGCTACTTTTCTGGTCAAGCCTCTTATTTTTATATTTGGGAGTGAGACATACTCATTAACGGGTAGACGGTAGTTTTTAATTTGTATAAAGTTGTACTAGAGGCTTTATATGGAGGAGAGGTCTGGCTATATTGAGCTGTAAGCTGTAGAAATATACTCTAATGGGAAACCAGCACTTTTTTCTTTCCTGTACGACATCCGGTTTTGTTGCCTCTTTGTTTTAGAGGGAAACGGAGCTAAAATCCTGTTAGATTGGCTACAGCAAAACATTACATATGATTTTTGGAGGATGATGTTTTGTAAACCAGATTTTAAGAAATGTTTTTATATCATAACTGTTTCTTTTCTGGGGTTCTGAGTAAAAAACAAACAGAAAGCTCTTGCGATTTTTTTTTTCTCCGCTGAAGGCATCTTTTCTCCGCATGAAAAATAAAAACTTATTTAGAAAATGTGACTGAATTAAAACAGGGTATCTGCGCATCTTTAAGTCTTAATGTATCTTAAATTAAGACATTAGAATGTTTTAATTTAATTTTTTAAATAGTGGCCGTTATTATCTTAATTACAGATCTTACATTTTGTTGGGACAGAACGATTTAATCTAGCATATTCTATTAATTACTTTTTCTTCTCAGGAATTTTCTGTCAGGCAAACGTTTGAGTCACACCCAAGATGTGACTCGAGACCGTTGAGGCTAGCTAACTAGCTGCTAACATCAATGCTAACTAGCTGTTTTGCATCCATGTTGACTGGACGAAGTTTGTACATTTCTGTGGAGATACAAGTTTTAATTTTTATTCATAATGGTCTTAAAATGTCTACAGAAACTACAAAAACAAAAATTTAATTATTGGTGGATAAATCCAATCAAATATGATTTTTAGTTTTGACGAATGTTGATTACTGCTTTATACTGCTTTTGAGCGGGATAAGTGAATAAACATGGAGGTAACGTGTCTGCGTCTTACCACGGCGTATTAGGGACATTGTAGACAAAAAAAAAAGAGTACATTTTTGCCAAAAAAACTCAGAAATGTTATTGTAGGGGGAAAAATAGTCATTTCAAAACTCCATAATGTTCAAATTAACTAAGTTCAAAATCCAACACAGCGGAGATACTTGGTAGTTGAAACACCAAAAATCTAGAAATAACTTTGTCATGTCCTCAGAAACAAACTGGGCAATTAGGGTTGCCACCTTTCAGAAATTAAAATACATACATGCATACATACATATATATATATATGAGATATAAATATATATGAGATATATTTATTTCATAAATTGAAAAAGAGATTATTAGTTTACTTCTGACCAAAAGGGAAATATATTTAGTTTTACTCACTTTATATATAAATAAATATAAATTAGCAAGTTATGTTTTTCCTAATTTTTATTTTTATTAGTGTTTTATTATATTTACATAGGTAATTTAAGGTGCAGGTACTTCGTAAGTAACACTGCGTTACATGTTGATTTAATTTGATTCACGAACACAGTTCATTTTGTCTCTTTTTGTCTCTTATTGGCGCGACAGCAGATGGTCCAACCCAACAGGTTGGAACTACATTTCCCATCGTCCTCTCTGCTGTCCTGCGATACAAACTGTCGTAAAATGTGAGCTTAGAGCAGAAAGAGGGATGCACAGCACCGAGAACGGCTGAGAGTTTTTGTTTGTTTTCGCTTGTTTCTGTCGGAATGTGTCAGTAGTTCTGCTCGGTTCTGGCCCTCAATTGCTATCGTCAAGATGGAGGCCATGGAGGACGACAGCTCGGAGGTTAAAGACGACCACAACCACAACTATTGCGGTGGTAAAGTCAGGGCGGCGCTTAGCAGCCAGGTACCGGATGGAGTAGGAGCTCCTGAGCCCGTTTGTCCAACGGTACCGGGGGGAGAACCGGCGAAGCGGCAAGCGAAACCGTGGTCCGGTAGTCCCCGCGGGTCAAAGTTCATGGACTCGGACACAGGCAGCGAGAGCAGCGAAGTTAGCGAGCCGGACTGCTCGGCTGCTAGCACCGAGGACAAATTCAGACTCGACTCCACTTCCAAATTTCGTAAGGGCCCGAAGAGCCGCGGTCCGTCTGCAGCTCGGTTCTAGGTTCTGTTTTTACCGCTAAAGCGGTACTTTCAGGTGACTGACCACCTTTTTCTCCCTTGACCCAGTGTTGAATGCGATGGCAATAGAAGACTACCGGAAAAACCACTGGCCCAACCTGGAGGAGGCGATAGACCGCCTGCTGATCCAGAACTTCTCGGACCACATTTCGGTCTCCTACGCTCAGATCTACGGGTAAGACTGGATGCAGACCAGGGCCGGTCCAAAATACCTTGAGGCCCCAGGGAGGGGGGATTGATTTGGGGGCCCCAACTCTAGTCTATGTTATTTATTAAAACAAATGGCAGTAAGATAAATCGCAGGTTATTCCTCCAACTTTCTGAGAGCACACTGGTACCAAAGTGAACAAAGATTTAAAGCTGCAGAATAAGTTCTGATGTAGCGAACTTTCCATTCTACTGGCTCGTCTGTGTCCTACCAGAAGCATGAAAATTAGCCTTTGGAACCCTTGTATGTTTTCTTTTTATCTGGAAATTTTGTATATGTGCACCACGCTGGAGGGCAAAAAGACGATTCCTTAACATTCTGTCTGTAGCTGCGAACAATCCGGTCAACAAAAGAAAACCTGGAGATGTAGGTATTAATTTAGTGCCACAGCAGAGGGAAAGATAATGCAGAAAAACCATTGAGGAACAACAGTATCTGCCTCATTGCTCCGATTGGCTGTTTCTAGTTAGCACTGGGAGGTTGTTTTTTTTACAGATTATCTGTCTCATGTTATTATACTATCACAGTTTCAACAAATATGTAAAAAAAAAAAAAGAAAAGAAAAGAAAAAAGATTTAAGTTCCATGCTGCAACTTTAAAACTGTTACAGAACCACACAAAAATGTACATCTTGTTGTTTTAAAGTTATTTTAATGAGATGCTAGAGCAAGGATGTTTAAAGTTTGGCACCTGCATTGATTTTACACAGATTATAATTCAAGGATTAAACAAATTAGGACAAAACTACAACTTTTTAAATTAAAATTTACTTGCAAAAATGTTAGATGCAACATAAAGTGATTTTTTTTTTTTTACAATCTTTCTGGTTTCCTTCTGTTGCCATGGTAACTAGGGTCACATCTGCTCACTGATTTATTTGTTAAAAAATTAATAATTAACAGAAGACACTACTGCAAAGGATTACTTAAAGATTTAAACACTTGTGTAACCAGATTATTGCAGATTTCTTCATTTTTATTTTCTGGTATCAACTTGCTCTGGCCACCAGAGGGCGCCAAGCTGTCTCTGGATCAACTACAATGTGGGACTTGATTGTTTCCCCTGACTTGTTTTCTCAGTTACGTCTACAAGTGTGTTTGCCAGCAGCACTCTGAGCTGCTCTACAGCGACCTGACCTCCAAGATAACTGCTCACCTGCAGCAGGTTTCCACACAGCTACAGGTGAGAAAACCCAAATCCAGCGAACTACCACCAGGTAAAACTGAATAAAACTAAAATATGTTGCTTATTGGTAGGCTAGCCCAACTGAGAACCTGATTGAAAACTTCAACATCGCTCTGACTCAGTACTTGGCGTCTCTTCAGTGTATCGTTCCAGTGTTTATATACTTGGTAGGTATTATCTGTAACAACATAGAAACTTTTTTAAAGCTGGTTTTAATGTTTTTTTCTTCAATATTTTCAGAACAAGTTCTATATTGAGTCAAAACTTAACCGAGACCTTAAAGAGGATCTGATGAAGCTGTTTGCAGACCATGTTGCAGAAGAACATCTAAGCAAATTGATGCGTGAGTGAACGTGATTATTGCAAAAGTCTTCATACCCTTTAAACTTTTTCACTGTCACACTAAAACAAACTTTAATATATTTTTAGATTATTTTATGTGATGGAACAAAACAAAGTTGTGCGGTCTACTGTGTTCCTTTGTATGGAGCTACATTAGGGGTAGTAAGTTTGTTCAAAAATAATTTTGAAACTAAAAAAAAAAAAGATTTAAAAACTTCTTGCCATGTTTGAGGAGAGGCTTAAAGTGTTGGAGGTTTGAAATTATGATTGACATCTATGGAGTTAAATTGAGATTATAAAGTAAATAAAAGGAAATTGAAAGAATTTTGAAACTGAAAAATATCATTTGCAACAGAAAACAATTCTTGAACCTGAAAAGTTTCTTTTCAGTTTCAATCTTTTTTTTTTTTTGTGGGGAGGGCAAACTATATGGTCCCAATTTGGGGCTATAAAGTCTTTAAAAAAATTTTGAATATGGAAAAAAAACTTGAAACTGAAAGAATTTGGAAACTGGAAAAAAAAACTGAACGTGGAGGAAAAATGTGGAAAAAGTCTGAAAATGAAAAAACTACTGTTGAATCTTAAAAGTAGTTTCGATTTTTTATTTTTTTGGTCAAAATTGTTATTTTATTATTTATTTTTACCTTTAAAAAAGGAGCAAACTATGTGGCCCTAATTTAGTTCCATACCCTGGCTTTTATGATGCTGTTTATTCGCCAACAAACCTTATTCGTATCTAGGGTAGTTGAAAAGTAATGCCAGTCCCTAAAAATATAATATTTAAAAAATAAAATCAAAATGTTTTTATTTTTAACCGACTCAATAAAGAAGATTAAATTTTTTTTGTCGGGAAGGGATGACAGAGCAAATGTTTTTTTCTAGCTAAAGCGGTGTGAATGCTTCCCTAAAGCCCCAGCCGTCTGTTAATTTTCCAGTTTTTGTTTGTTTCCAGCTCTGCTCATTAAAGCTCACTCCATGCCGTTCCAAGTGCAGCCGTCGACGATGGCCAGCGTGGTGAAAGGCCTCTACAGCCTGCGACCAGGTGGCCAGTCAACGTCTTTAGCGGAAGAGATCATAAACTTTAACGTCTTTCTGATGGATAAATGTTTTGTCTCGGTGTCAGAGTGGGCCCAGCTCGCTCCGGCCCTCTTCTCCAGCTTCATCCCACAGATCCACCCCCCCACCGTGGAGTCCCAGCTGCACGATTACGCCGACCGCGACCGGAAGCTGCAGATGGAGCTCTCCATGAACGGCTTTCCACGGCTAGTTCCCCTCCACTTCACACCAATCAATCAAATTTATTTGTGTTGCGCATTTCACCAGCAAGGCATTTCAAAGTATTCTATCATAAAAACACAAAAATATAAATAATTTAAATCAAAATACAGTCACCAGAAAGGTTGTCATAGTTAACAAAAAAACATTTTTGTGAATTGAAATAAATAAAAACGGCAGTTTTCACCAGCTGTCAACAAATTACGGCACTCCATAATGGCGGCAATTACGCTAGTTCACAAAATGGCAACTGCAAAAGTTGGAAAAAATGTATTCAACAAAAACTGAATATATTTTTTGAAAATTTTCTCGTCTGCCGAGTGTTCATTACCTGTACTACTTAATGTCAGTGTGAAAAAATTAATAAAAACTAAAAAGATACTTAACAAATGGTGTGTTTGCACTCTAAAAAGGAATTAAAACTATCTGAATTAGACAAAAAAAAGTCAAAACTATAGTGAAAAACCCAAAAATATTTTAACCCTAGTCACCAGTTAAGTAAGGCCTTGAATTCACGACTCGCATCTACGGAGCTATATTTAGGCCACAATGTTTGTGAAATTTAAAAAAAAGGATTTGAAGGAAAAAATCGGAAACTAATGTTTTTTCTTTGTTTTCCGTCTCCAGGGGCGACCAATCCCGCAAACGTGCCAGCGAAGACTCCTGATGGCGCCGGCTCTGTTGCAGAACTCTACTGTGCCTCCTACAGATTGATCTCACTCGCTGCTCTAAATACACATTCAACAACGCCTCACGTTCATCTCTGTTGACACGAGGCCACAAAAACACTGTGAACAACACAACGACCGCAACGTTTTTCATTTTGATGGACGGGAGGGAAGATTGACACTCTGACTTCCATACAGGTTCTTCCCTCTCTGAATCCTCTGAAATCCTGTGAATGTTTGATACAGAAGGGGCTAATAAACACTTTCTAGTTGCTGCTAACCATAATCTTTGTGTTTAAATCCCACGAATCGCTTGTTACAGGGAGAAAAAAACCCCCCGTAAGACCTCTGTTGTAATTATCTACTTTTATGTTGCCTTTAATACATTACTAACAAAATAAAACGTTTGCCAAAGAGGAGCAGAAGATATTTAACTTTTATATGCGATTCTTTTCATTCAGGCTGCTTCCTCCCTTTAACGTTTGCACCGATCAGCCGTTACCAGTGCATCTTAACATCAGCTGTTAACTTATTTCTATAATTTAAGATGAAACTTGTAAATTATATTGATTAATTACAGAGTGATGGATGTAAAGAATTTAATTGTATTGATTTAATAAAAGCGTCAAATTAGGTTTTTCTGAAAATTACAGCTATTTTTATTAATGCTCACCTGCAACACTTTTTTTTCCTTCCACTAAACTTTCTGTTGAATGCAGCAGCTTCTTTTATGCTCCTTCACTACAAAAACCCAAATTTTACTGAGGATTTCTGGTCCATTTTTTGTGTAAATGTCTTATACAAGACAAAACTAACATACAAGTTACTTTTCAGCAGGAAATTGGAGCTTGTTTAAAGTTAATAATCCATACAAAAAAAGAGAATTATGACTTTGATCTCAAAATTTTTACTTTTTGCAAAATTCTCATTATAATCTCAAAATTCTGACTTTTCTCCAAATTCCAACTTTTTCCTCCAAAGATTAAAGTCTGAATTCTCTTTTTCTTTTGTGGCCCTAATCTTCTTCCATACCATTCAGACTAACAGCTTATTTCCTTTTTTATTTAATTTTTTTGTCCCTCTGCTCTGCTTTTAGCCTTACATGCACAATTTGCAGATTTTTCCCAGAAAGTGCCAGAAATCCTTGTGAACCTTTTGATATCCCAGACTGTTTTCTTGGATCTGACGAGTCTTTATGCAAACGTTAAGATGTATAGCTTGTTTATAATGTATATAGTTTGTCACTGCTGCATTTTCGTCTAATAATCTGATGAGTGTTTTGATACAAGCTCTTACACTGTTTTAAGTGTAAATACACACTCTGGTTTTCTCTAAAACGTTTTGATGAAGTAGAGGAAGAGTAAAGTTCCAACACTGGATGTAAACAGTTGTAGTTTTTCCTACTACAGAATGAGAAACTGAATAAACAGTTTGTGTTTGTGGAAAATGTTTGCAGAGAAACCGACCTGCACGGGAAAACTCTCGTCTGGTTTCAGAAGGAAAACAATGTTTGAGTTTCCAGATATTTGTTTTTTTTCTCAGCTCTGTTTTTACATGGTAAATTAATTTCTGATGATCCAGATTGCTTTTTTCTGCCAGGTTTTTAATAAAAGATACACAAAGAAAATGTTTGGTTTTTCTGTCAGTTTATCCAGAAATACTTCATCTGTCCATTTATTCTCTCCATTCAAACATCCAAGTCTTCATCCAACATTTTCTCTGCCTATCCATTTGTTCATCCAACAGTTTATGCATCCATCCATCCATCAATTTAAATTTGAGTTCTAAAATAACCAGAGAATTCTGGGAATTTGTGTTTGTTAAAGTGTGAACTCTGGATGTTTTGTGGGAAGATCTCTGACCTCCTAACTCTGTGGTTCATTCAGAATATAGAGGCCCTTTACCCCCCCCCTCCCCCCTCTCCTCCTCCGTCCAATGAGGCGGGTTGCCACCCAAAGACACATGGGTCCCGTCCGGCCCCAAAAATAACCCTGCAGCCGCCGCGCTGTCAAATGCTGCCACTTTCTCCGCTGGTCGCGGCTCCTCCGCTGCTGATTTTTCTCTGAACTCTGAGCCGGTGGCGGTGTGAGGGAGAGCAGCTGCCTGAATCCGGAACTTCTCCAGGTGGCCGAAAGACTGGGACCCACCTCCAGCAGCAGCACAGGTGGTCAGAGGCCAGCTGGGTCTATTCTGAAGGTAAATCCGACCCGCCCCCATTTTGTTTAGCCTCTCTCTCTTTGTGCCGGTGGCTTATCTCTCCTCAGAAACAAGCTTGGCTCTATTTCTGTAATCAAACGGGACGGTGTTATCGCTCTCTGCAGTGTCCTGATAATTACACTTCTGTTGGTGTTACTCAATAAATCACTGTTGGAGCTGATCAGAATCAGCCCCAAACGGATAAAACGATTTTTTTTGTGTTGATTTTCTGCTTGTAAACTGACCCCCCAGCCCCACTTTGCTATTATTAGATGTGACGCGCCTGTTTGCAAAGTATTAATGCTCACAACAGCTGCAGCCTGTTGGAAAGGCATCGCTCCTCCTCCTTAATTTGCGCTTTTTCTTTCTTTTTTTTTGTCAGCAGCATTTGCGAGCTTTTTTCCACGTCCGTTTTCGATAACCTGCATCATGTCTCACGAGGAAAATCCGTGCTCAGTGAAAACGTCATCCAGGTGTCAGTGCGAGGTGGACAGAGGGAACCGATCTGGTGTCAGGAACCCAATCCCCCCTGCGGAGGAGCAGGAGGCCTGAGGAAGGCCGCAATCCGGCTAAAATAAAATACTATTTTTACTACACGCCTTCATTTCGGGAGTTATGCAAATTACAAGATTATGATGTGGTCATTGTACTTTCACTTTTTAATATTTATTTTTCAACTACAAGCTTTGATGGGGGTTTTTATGGTATTTCATGCGAAAAATCAACATATTAAGTGGCGTATAATTGAGGGAAAAGAAGGAAAATAATTAATTAGGAGTGCAACTAACGATTAATCGAATAACAGATGTGACATTCTACATTTTCGAGTAATTTTATAAAATGACAGAATTTTTTTGTCGTTATTTTGTTAGTTTTAGATAGTAGGGATAACTTTGCAGAGATGCTGTTTGTCCCCAGTCTGCTGGATCTGATCAATCCGAACAAAAGTGAAATGATGAAAACAAATGGGATTTAAAAAAGGAGTCAATGAGGGAGAACTGTAAGGAAATGTTTGAATTTTTTTATATTATCCTCCGTTTTTGTGTTTATTAATCCATTTATTAGCGTTTGGAACTGATGTGTGGTCATTTCAGCAGCATGGAGGACGACCCGGAGCAGCCTCCGTCTCTCTCCCAGCTGCTGAGGGTGAGCTACGAGGCCCGAGCCCAGCACCGCCACAGCGAGACGAGCCGCTCCGACGCTCCTTCCTCCCGCCTCCAGATATACGGCTCTTTGAAAGCCAACGGCGACGAAACCGTGGGCCACAACGACGCCCAGTACCCAGACTTGTCAGCATTCCTCAGCCAGGAGGAGCTGGATAAGAGTGTGAACTTGGCCTGCCAGGCCATCGGACACGAGACCCGCGAGGAGAGAGGCGACGTAAAGGCCGCTGTGACGTCAGGAACCGCTGCCAACAGTGACGCCACCAACCACCTCTCCCAAACCACAGTTTCTTTATCCACCGTTGCTCCGGTCTCAAACCACTTACCTGCTTCTTCATCCGTCGGGTTCACACCTGACAGGAAGACGCACAACAGGCAGAGGTGGGTAGAGTCGTCCAGTTAGAGTAGCATATTTTTACTCAAGTAAAAGTAAACAGTAGCCATCCACTGCACCGGTACACTGCACAAACAATCTTATCGAGTATTTTTCTGTAGTTTCTAGTGCAACAATCTTATCAGACTTGAAATAAGACAAAATTAACTTTTAAGTATTTTTCTAGAAAGTTGTGGGAGCTTAAGTAAATAATTTCTTAATATTGGTGAAAAAGTTTTAGTTCCACAAGCTGATTGACTATCAACTTGCCCTGTGCCGTTACCTAGCAACACTGGCCAAGGCCAGCCCGTTACCTAGCAACGGCCAAGGCCAGCCCGTTACCTAGCAACGGCCAAGGCCAGCCCGTTAGTAGCAA
Source organism: Poecilia latipinna (assembly GCF_001443285.1). Taxonomy (NCBI): domain Eukaryota; kingdom Metazoa; phylum Chordata; class Actinopteri; order Cyprinodontiformes; family Poeciliidae; genus Poecilia; species Poecilia latipinna. The sequence continues at coordinate 192,089 of NW_015113090.1, read as the reverse complement.
CCCAGTTCTAAAAAGTTACTAAAGAAAACATAACCCAGTAAATGTAAATAGAAACTACCCAACTTTGCTCTCTGGTTACCTAGCAACAACTTGCTTGGTCTCAAGGAGTTTCAAGTTCCCCCAACTCCGATTACACAGCCAAAATAGTAAAAATACTCTGAAAAATTAATGAAGTAAATGTAATTGAGTAAATGTAACTAGTTACTACCTAATTCTGACAACAGGCAGGACAACATGACGAGGAACAGTCTGGACACCAACGAAGGATTCGACAACACCAACAGTCTGGCAAAAAGCTCCCCCTACGGTCCGGAGACCCAGTCCAAGAAAGAGTTCCTCAACAAGGCGGCAGACTTCATTGAGGAACTCTCTTCCCTCTTCAAGGCCAACAGCTCCAAGCGGGTCCGACCGAGAGCTTGCAAGGCCCACCGGACCAGGATCCAGAGCAAAACCCAAACGGACGATGCGTTTTACCCCATCAGCCCTGACAACAGGGAGCGCGCCGCCATGCCTGTGGAGGCGGAGCAGGAGACACCCGGCCCGGTGGCGGCCTGGCAGGACCCGGGGAGCGGGCGATTGGAGTTTCAGGACTGCATGGTCCCTAAAGAGGAGCAGTTTGACTGCGTTTCTCAGGAAACGGAGGATCTGGATGAAAGCCTGGCGCCGACGGAGAGTCCGAATCACACGGAGCCGGCGAGTGAACCTCCACATTTCATCCTGAAACTGAAGAGCAGGGAGGTTCCTGAAGGCACCAAGGTCCAGCTGGACTGCATCGTGAGGGGACATCCTGTCCCTGAGGTCCGGTAAGAAAAAATAATCTGCTTAAAGGGGCAGCATTAAGCGATTTTCAGGTGTATAGTGCCATATTATAGCATAATTAAGTATATTAAGTAACTGTTATCTTCAGTTGTTATATATCAAATATGACATAAAAGAACTCTGACATTGTAATTTAACCCCTTATTTGCAGCTGACTAGTCTGATTGAGCTGAGTGGGGGAGGAGCTGCGCCTCGAAGGCGGGGCTAGGTCCTTCCAGGCGTTTTGTTCAGCTGAATGGTTGCCATAGAGATTAAAGGATTTCTCAAACATGCATGAAAGAATCACAGCAACAGTCCAGCAACACAAAAGTTCCAGAAAGTATTCAGTTGGTTCTAGAGGGTAACGTTTAGGTTCCAGAAACATAAATTCTAAGTTCTGGAAAGGTCCTAACAGGTCCAGAAGTTGGAAACTGAAACAAATCTTGAATCAGTTTTAATTATTTTTTCCGTATCAAATCTTTTTTTTTTCTTCCAGTTTTAAAAAAAATACATATTTTCAAGAAACTATGGCCCTGATGTAGCTCCTTATTATTCAGCTTTGTGCAACTTGTCAAATCTCCCATCAAAGAGAGAAACTGAGAATGTTTTACTGAAACTTTCAGAATCGTGTGAAGAACTTACACACACATCTTCCTCTGCCAGCTATCAAATAATCACTGAACGTATTTGGAGTTAGGAAGGAGGATGCGGTTTGTTCCTGGGCCATCCTGACAGAAGTGACATGTGATGATAGCCAGCAGCTGGTCCTGGTTCTGGATGGTGTGTGTGTGTGTGTGTGTGTGTGTGTGTGTGCGTGCTGAGTGGAGTAAATTGTGAAAGCAATCAGTCAGAGTTGTCCACAGATTGCTCCTCCGTACGACTAATCATCAGAATGCGCCAACATGTGACGGGTCGTTATTTCTCACGCTGCGTTCAGCTGGTTTCCCGTCCGTGCCGGTGTTGTTGGGTTTCCTCCAGAGCTACAGCAGGCAGCAGCTGAGCCGTCGGACTATAGGGGGCATGGGCTTGTTGATCCTCCTGAACATTGTTGAGCCTCTAACTTATACGTGTCCGTGGAGAATGTAGCTGCCGGCCATTTTTAGACCGGACTGGCAACGCGAGCTGCAGTCCTGTCTGATAATGGACCGGCTCGGCTCTTGACGGAACTGTGAGGCTCTCGGTGAGATTACTTGAATAGTTTTTGCTCAGATGATGCATTTATGAGTTTGTGTTGACATTCATGTGACCTCTGTTTCACAGTTAGCTCATTTTGTTGTGGTTCATGCTGAACGTTGTGATGTTGACTGACTGTAGGGCAGCAACTAGCGATTAATCGTGTAAAAAAAATTACACGATCTGCAGAGTTTTCATTTAATTTTTATCAAAATGTATTTTTTGTACAGTTTTTGCTTAATTACTGCTATGACTATGTTGTTTTTTCACCAAATAAATAATTGCTTACTAAATTAGTTTCGTACGATTAATCGTGATTAATCGTGATTAATCGTTTCAGCTCTGCACCAAAGCGTTTTTATGCATTCAAATTACAGTCAAAGATGCAGACATCCATGTTTAAATAATAAAGTAAACATTTTATTGCCTAAGATGCAACAACATAGCATCCTTTTAGTTAATGTTTGATTCTTTGAAGCCAAGTATTTATCTGCAGCTAAATAAATACTTAAAACATTAACGTGAAAAGCTCTGTACTTTCTGCTCAACTTAACATTGATACAATGTATGGCTGATCTGTTGTTTATCATTTGAATTAACTAATTAATTGCAATTAAAAGTATTTAATAGGAGATTTTTTAACCAGGTGAAGCTAAAACTGCCACTTGAAGTCCTATATGTAGGAAATACTGACAAAAATTTTTTTCCTTAACCTTAAATGAAAAAATTAGGAATTTTTGTACAGTTTTGGCTTAAATACCACTCTGAGTGTGTTATTCTTTCAACAAGTTGTCTTTTTTGAGTCTATTTACTCCAGTTAAATAATTGATTTAAATAATTGATTAATCATGATTAATCCGATAAATCATTTCAGTCCTCGTTTGCTGTTTTCACAGCTTTAGCTGCGATTTGTCTGACTTCAAGGAGCCGACGTCGTTCTGAAGTGCTGTACTGTGTGTCCACATTCTGCATTGTGTGTACTCTGAGTCTATGTTTAGTGTCGTGCGTAAGTTCAGTGAGTCGGAGAGGAAACCTCCTCTCTGGTTCTGATCTCAGGAGGGAAAATAGCCCGGACAGGTGCAGCGAGGCCGGGTCTTCACCTTCATGGGGCAACCGCCTCCTCCTCTGCTACTCATGCTTTCAATTTAGCCCCTTACTCATCAGAAGTGGCTCCACTGGGCTCCTCCAGCTGTTGTTTGGGGATTGAAATCCCGCGTGTCTGGCTTTTTCTCTTCCTGCTACCACAGAAGCTTAAAAGCTTGGATCACTGTCCGGTTTTTTGCGCGTGGACAGGTTTATTGCTGAGCGTTGACACCAACAGCAACCATCATATGCTTCTTGTTTGGCCCTTGGTTGGATTTTATGAAGTATCAAAGCCTCAACCTCTGAAAATAGACGCACGCTGACGTAGAGGTATGTTGCTGCTCCGGACGGAGGAGTTTGATGTTTACCGTTATAGATTTACAATTAAAAGAGCGTAGCAGAGGCTTTATATGCTACATTATGTCAAAGTACGTCAATATTTCTCCTTCTCTTTCAAATTTCACTTGGTTTACCGGTGCCAGTGATGCTTTTTGTTTTGCAGTAAAAAAGATGCGACTTGCTCATGAAAATCTTTAACTGTTGACTGATGAGAATCCGACCAGAAATGGTTAAATGGAAGCAAGAAAAGACACAACCACCACCAACATCTTCTTATTTGACACACAAAACTGCATTAGGGCCAATTTGGTGTAATTCTTGCTTATTTTCGAGAATACAGTCACAACAAAGATGCAGTTTTACCAGAGAAACATCTTAAAATTATGAGGAAAAAAATTATTGAGAGAAAATCTTGGATAATTAATTTTGTTTTTTGTGTTGGAGATCTTGTTAAATTACTACTTTATTCTTCTAATATTAAGACTTTATTCTCGTATTACTATGACGAGAATAGTCATAGTAATAGGACTACGACATTTTGACTATATTTTTGTAAAAAATAAGGAATAAATTTAAAACACGAATATTTAATTGTAGATTTGACCTGAATTTAAAGTACAAATATACAAGCTGTAAAACATGGTTCTCAAGCAAGATGGCCGCCCTCAGTGCTGACATCACTCTGAACTATGGAAACCCAAGGAGTGCATTGGTGGGGGGAAAAAAATCTGATTTTTCAAAAATGTTATCTTCAAAAACCAAAAAGGATTAATTGATATAAAAAAAATAACAACTATTTATCGCCCAACCCTGCCTGAAGCCTTCACAGAGCAGATTAAATTACATGAACGGTTTTATTTAGAAGTATCAGAGTAAAAGTGTCCGAATGCAAAATTATGTCACATTTTTCAGATTTTTAATCTTAAAAGAGTTTCTGAATAAGTTACTTTCCAGTGAGATCCTAAGATGAACAAATAAAAACAAGGTGGTTCACTTTCTGCTGACTTTCAGGTGGTTCTGTGAGGGAAAGGAACTGGAAAACAGCCCTGACATTCAGATCATCACCAGCGGCGAGCTTCACTCTCTGGTCATAGCAGAGGCGTTTGAGGAAGACACCGGCCGATATTCCTGCTTCGCTTCCAACGTCTACGGGACGGACTCCACGTCGGCTGAGATCTATGTTGAAGGTGAGGCTCACGTTTATTTAAAGCATCAGATAATCACCTCTTCAGGGCTTTATTCACACGCCTGTCTCATCCTTCAGGTGCTTCCTCTTCAGACTCTGAGGCTGAACAGCGATTTGATCATGTCGCCCAGTGAGTTTTACTGTCATGGCACATCAATCCAGTCAGAAATTTACTTTCTGATAACTAACTAAATAAATAAAATAAATGTATTTATTTAGTTGCCAATTTTTTTATCCATTAATCATTATTCGTCATAAAGTAATTAATTAACATAATCAACTTATACCGTAAAGAAAATTTTAAAACTATGCCTATAACAGTTTATAGCAGGGATGTAAACATGTTTGAGTTTATTGGGAGCAGTGATGGTTATAAAGTCTAAAAGCTGGTTTATTAGATTAAGATTAGTTTGAATAGATTACCGTCTTCCAGTGTTGTAGTTTGGCCGCCATCCAGCAGAGGGCGCCGCTGGTCATCCTCAAGCGAAGCCAGTTGATACAAGATGGCGGCCGAACCAGAACAGGAAAGAGACGCGGTCCAAACCTGGTCCAAACCGAGTCCGCTGTGGGGTGAAAAAAATCACTTAATGCGGTTCTGTTTTGAAATAGAAACACTCGACAAACTCCTTAAGTTTCACTTTCATAGCGTTTTATTCATCCAAGCTACACAACGGAGCTGCGACAACTTCTGTACCAGAAATTACAGATGTGCTTCGAAAGTTAACAATGTGAGAAAACCACAATTTTCTGTTTATTCACTAAATATTTAATACCGCTGTCACAAAATAATGTTAAAATTTAACGATGTTTTTGTTAAATTAAGCATGTTATGACAAATTTAACGTTTTATGTTACGGAAAGAGCCTCAATTAATCAAATCAATCACCTTTATATTAACTTGTTAGTGGATAAATTGCATCTCTAATTAAGTAGTTTCCAAAAGTGAGAACGAAAGTCTTCAATAAAAATACATTTCTGCATCAGATTCCTGCTTTTAACAACCAAATCTGCATAACCCTGTTCTTGCCTCACATCTGTTTTGTTTGTTTTTTAAGGTTGCAGCGGAAACCAAAGTCATCTCCATCTTTACCTCAGTCGTCAAACCAAACTCGGCCTGTGAAGGACGAGGACTCGGCCTCGTCTCCGCTCGCAGCAGCCGCAGTGGAACCGGAGGAGGATTTGACCCAAACCGCTCCAGAAGCTCCTCTACCGGTCCGGACATCTGCCACCATACTGCAGGTCCCCGAGCTCTCCAGAGTGACCCTGGCTCCTCCTGCGGGGGAGGAGCAAACAGTGCTACCTGTGCAGGTGTTTCCCACTTCAGCAGAACCAACAGAAACTGAAAACACTTCAACACTGGCTTTAAATCCAGCCGAGTCGTCCATACTGTCCACTGCAGCACAAACGCCACAACTTCAGGTAAACAAACCGCAAGGTTTCCGTTTGCAGCCTCATTTTTATCCCAAATATTATAACCGACATGTCTTCCTGTGAAGTTTTCCAAGAAGCAAAAAAATGTAATTATTGTTGCTCGAGAACTGAGTTAATTTCTAAAAATCTATCAGTTCAAATCTAGCAGCATTTCTAAATATTTGTTTAAGAATTACATTGTCAGACGGACCAAAATATAGGTAATTTTGGTATTTTCAACACCAAAATGGAAATAATTAATATAAATAACCAAAGGTTAGAGCATTTTTTCCAAGTCAGTTTCTTTCAATTAAAAACTTATGAAACTTTAACAAAAACTGCAGGTGTGTGTCTGTGTCTGGTGAAATTTAGGTTGAAACATGTATGTTTTCATTCAGTGGGTAGAAAATCCAGAAATTTTACTCAAGTAAGAGTAGAAATACTTCATAATAAAATTACTCAAATCAAAGCCGTTCAAGAAATGTAGGTAGTTCCTACCCGGCTCTGTGTTTTCCTGCAGACTCCAACCTTCAGCCAGCTCTACTCAGAAGAAAGAAGCGGGCTGCCCGTCATGGCCGCTCCGGTGTTCACCAAGGTAGAAACCACAAGTTTACAAACGCTGAATTCAGAGACAAACATTTATTTTCTTTCTGTCTAAAGTAAAATCAGACCAAACTTCTCTTGTTTTGGGTCAGTTTGAATCACCAAAATTATTTCTATTTGCTAAATAACATAAAAGTTTGAGAACATTTTTAGATGTCTATTTTTTTGTAAATTTCTTTCAATCCAGAAGTTTACATGCATCTCATCAGTATCACTTGGGTCAAACCTGTTGGGTTTCCTGCTCCAGCATTTAGCAAATAGACATAACTTTGGTAATTCTGACATAAACGCGTATGAGGAAAAAAAAGAATGTGTCCATTTATTGTGTGTATGTAAATATGTGGTTCCAGCTGTATTTATGTATCCCTCTGTTTCCTGTTTTGTGTGTTTAAAGAGCCTGCAGGATCTGAGTGCGTCAGAAGGCCAGCTGGTGGTGCTGGAGTGCCGGGTGAAGGGAGTCCCGTCTCCGCGGGTCGACTGGTTCAGGGACGGACAACTCATACAGGACTCCCCTGATTTCAGAATCCTACAGAAAAGTAAAATCCGTTTTCATATCCGTCTGAATAAACACGCCGAAGAAGAAAAGTGGAGGCATTTAAGTGCAGTTTGTTCTTTATTTAATGTGATTTTCAGATGTTCACATTTAAATGAATTGTATTGTCTGTGAAGCAGAGGGGATATGGAAGACTTACAAAAGGTGTTTACAAGAAAAAAGACTGAAAAGTGTGGCATGCACATTTGTTTTAATGAGTTTCTTGCTCTAACGAGACAAGTTGTATATCTACTCATAAAGGGAAACTTTCTTGTGATGAGAAGTTTTATAAGTTTTTTAGTTTAATGAGATTTTTGTATACCACTCTAATTTCTCATGAAAAAGCTTCTCGTTATATCAAGATTGTTTTCTGTTTTAAGGCACGTTTCTTATATAGATGAGTTTCATTATGAGATGAGTTTTATCAAGTCATAACCAAAGAGTTTCTCTGTCAAACAAGAGACTATTTGTTGAACGTTTTTGTTGTAACTATAAAGTTTCTTGTTTAAATGAGAACGTTTTGTTATGAAACAAGTTTTATGTCTTGTTATAACGACAGCTTCTCTATATGAAGTGAAATTTGTAACTAGACAAAATGAACTTTTACTTTTACTGCAGCTGGAAAAGGTCAGAAACTAAACAGAGAAAACTAAATGAGCCCTGTGTTCAATTCAAATGTATTTTTCAAACAAAAATCATCATGAATTTGTTAAAAAAGCTTTTTATAGATCAGTTTGTGACCAAAGTTGGTTTCTGTTCTTGTTTCAGAGCCCAGATCTCCAGCAGAAGCAGGTATGAAGCTCATTCAGTCTCTGAAACACGTGAGCTAGCTTCACCAGAGCAGCGTTTAGAGGAGCTGCAGTGTTTAAAGTCCTCAGCTCTTCTTCTGTACATAAGCCAGGCTGCTACTCCCACAGACTGGACCTTATAAGGTATCCCCCATCCATGGCTGATGTGGTCCTCCTGCAGCAGCTGCACACCGACTCCCAGCTGAAGTGATGCGCAGAAAAACACGCTGCGGGGCTGTTTGAAGTGATGCAGGGTTCTTTGTTTTGTTTTTCTTGCAGAGGAAATCTGCACGCTGGTTATAGCTGAGGTTTTTCCAGAGGACTCGGGGATGTTTACTTGCACAGCCAACAACAATTATGGAACGGTATCCAGCTCTGCTGCACTGAGGGTCAAAGGTAAAACTCCTATTTCTTTCAACAGAATAAAAAATGTGGGGAGTTCAGAGGGTTTAGGGCAAATTATTATTTTATAAATCGATTAATCTGTGTATTATTCTGACGATTAATGCAATAAAAACGCAGCACATTCTGGAGATTTTTTATTTAACCACTTAAACCTTTTTTGTTTACACAATATTAGAAATACATAAAAATGCAAATAAACAACTAATTCAATTCCTTTTTAAATAAGAAACCAAGCTTTTTATTCCCTAAATGTATTCCTTATAAATCTGAATCAGGTGTTTTTATCTTAAATAAACAAGATATTTATTTATATGCAGTTTTGGCTAATTTACTGCTCTGACCAAGTGGCCTTTGTAAAAATCTGTATTCTCCAATTAACAATTAATCGATTACAAAATTAGGCGACCATTTCAATAATCGATTAATTGTGATTAATCGTTTGAACCCTATAGTATTTTTGGGTAAATTTATTTGTTTTTTCTCAGCTAACAGCAGCACCAGCAGCCATGCGAGGCCTTTCAGTGGGTTACTGACAGAGTCCCGCCGAGGCCAGAGCTTCACCCCGTCGGCTCCGGCTGTGACCTCCCAGCCAGAGGTCACGGTGAGCAGCAGCATCCGCCTCGAGCCGCTGGTTTCCAGCACGTTACGCCTCGACCCGTTAAACACCAGCACCCTCCGTCTGGAGCCCTCCGTCCTGAACTTGGACAGCGTCTCGGGGTCCAGCGGTCCACGCGTCGACCTCCAGAACCCCAGGCAGATTTTCTCCAGTCAAAGTCCTTTCACCGTTTCTCCTGCGGCGGCGAATACATCTGAGCAGAAAGCGTCCAGACCGTCAGATAGAAATGCCAAGGCAGCCCCAAACCGGCCAAATGGCGGCAGCGGCGTGGTTCCCCTGCCTGACCCTCCGCCTAACTCCTGCCTGAAAACAGGAACCCTGACGAACCACAGAGACTCCCGGTCCGGCGCGAGGGTCGGCCTGCGCGTCCACTTCAAACTCCCCGAGGATGAGGAGGACGAAGAACAAGGCGACTATGACGAAGACCTCAGTCTGGCATTGTCCGGCAAAGAGCCGCCGCCGGTGCTGGCCAAGCCCAAACTGTAAGTAGAGCCAGGATATATATAGGTTATATCGATTAATAAAGCTGATTGATCAGCTAATTTATAGGCGGCCATTTTCTTAAAAACTTCAGTTTTCTCTTGCATAAAGAGAAAACTGTCCATAACCGTCTGTCCATAACATGATGGGCTAAATTTTTTATAATAAGATGAAATTTTAAAAAAGAACATTATATTTTAACAATTTTTTGTATCAGAAAAAAAATAAACAGAAAATTGTGGTTTTCTCACGTTATTAAACGGAGACCTAATTATCAAGTCAAAGTTTATTTATGTAGCACATTCACAGCTGCTACACAATAATGTCAACATCATAAGCAGATATATGACAAAACAAAAATAAAATTTGAGTTTAATGAAAAAATAATAAAATTGGTAGTAAATTACCATAAATTATAAATAGAAAACAAAACTTCCCAACTCAAATCAATTAATAGTAAGACATACCAAATCAGTAGCCTTTTTAAGTTACTAAGGAGATTTTAAAAGAACAAACCATGTTAAACTCTTAATTCCCCAGAAACAGATATTCATACAGAAGTACTGTCTGTTACTCTTGAAGGAAAGTTAAAACTTGCATTAACTCACCACAGCCCTCAAAAACAACTGTGCGTTTTGGCGCCATGTTTTTTCATCATGTTCCGATTTTTCTCCGTTAAATCCGCCGCGTTTCTGTCGACACATCTTCACCTCCTAGCACATCAAGTTTAGCTTCTTCATGCAGCTCGACTGTCTGCCATCTTTGTTATCTGCATCAACAAATTCTGCTTCAAGATGACCAGCAGCGCCCTCTGCTGGATGGCAGCCAAACTGCAACACTAGAAGAAGGTCTCAGCGGGTATTAGTTAATCGATATGAACTAAATTTAATCTAATAAACCATTAGTCGACCATTTGTTTTCCACCGTAGCTGAGAGTTGTGTGAGTTATGCAGAGGGATGTGTCAACGCTGCAGAGGAGGCGGCTTCATCCTGCTTTCACTCAGACATCAGCTGCAAACATTTCAGTTATTAAACTCACATGCAGACGTGAAAATGTGGATCTTCAGGCTTTCTAAAACAAAGGATGGCGTTTTTTATTTGTAAGTTTGCTTTTTTTATTCGTATTTGCCTTTTATTGGTTGTTTAAGATTTCAGTTTGAAATTATAGTTCACTGTTTTGCAGAAATGCAATAATTTACGTTAAATAAGCTGAAAGCTGCTAACACTGAAAGGTAAATTTGTTTGGAGAAGAGATGGTGCTGTTTGTGAGCCACTTGTTTTTATTCCATAAAAGGACAGCACGGTTTTCCTCATGCATGCCCCACTCAGCTGCACATAAAACACAACGAGCTCTGCAAAGGTATTCATCCCCCATCAAGCTTTCTACACAGTCTGTCACAAAGTTTACTGTAAATTATTGTTTTCATTAGAAACAGCAACACTAATTTAAATTTGTTTCTTATTCTGACGCTTCTAAATCCAGTGAAACCAGTTAGAAATCTCCTAAACAGTAAACAAAGTCCATCTGTTTTTAATTTAAAGAGAAAATTCACATTTTGCATGTTTTTGTACTTCCATTTGGGTCTCAACCGCTTTTAAAAACTGTCAAAGCGTTTAAAAACAAAACACCCAACTATTTATTGGCAAAAAGTTAATGTTCTTTGGTGTCTGGAAAATGAGCAGTTTCAAAATCCTCCAGATTGTGAAGTCGCATTTGGACACAACACCGTTACCTAGCAACCCAGCAGAGCCCAGCCCGTTACCTAGCAACCCAAGTGAAACTCGAACATGTCTGTTCAGCTGGCTTTATTGCTTCCTTTGTGTTGATATAATATTGTAACAATACTGTCATCTCCCATTGCTGAAGGAACTTTAAAAATTCATCCAGTCAACAATGGCGTCAGTTATTACCGACACAGAAGTGAACTATTTCCATAAATAGTTCACTTCTGTGTGATGTTTACATTTTTCTTCTGCCCGTACGGGTTGCATTGGGGTTGCAAACCGTTCACACAAAAGTCTGATTGCAGTCACACTTAATTAGTAGCCCTGAACGACCATGCAAAAAAAAAAAAAATTAAATCAGATTTCAGCAAAAAAAATGGAATAGAGAATCAATCTGCTGTGTGAACGTAGCTTAAAAGTTGAAGAACTGGTATGTTTTTCTGGTCAATCATAGCCTAGAGTGTTTTCACACCTGATAAATTGGTAGATTTGGTTCTATTGGAGGTCAAAGTTGCAACATTTGTGACCTTTTCAGCTGCTGCAGTTTATTCTCACTGCATTATGTAAAACGAAACAAAGTAATTTTAAAAACCTGTTCCCCTCCTCGCCTGTGGGGGCGCTGCAACAAGAATTACTGAAGGACCCACCATGAAAATCTCTGAAGACACTGAACACAGTTTCCTTTTTCACAAGAAGTAGCATCAGATTTCAGTGGTTGTAGGATTTCTCTCTGTTTGGTAAAATACCACAAGCCATTTCTCCTGCTAGCGCTAAACTAGGTAGTTTGTTTTGTTTGTATTTACCCAGAATGCCCTGCACAACAGTCCTCTTCCTGCTTTGGGGTGGCTTGCAGGCCGACTGGAGAATGCTCCAAAGCAGGAAGTGGACTACAGTGCAGGGCATTCTGGGTAAATACAAACAAAACAAACTACCTGGTTTAGCGCTAGCAGGAGAAATTGCTAATGTGTTTTTTTGTTGTTTTTTTACCAAAGACACAAGAGAAATCCTACAAACGATAGAATCTGATGCCACTCCATTTTTGTTTATTTTTTGTGACATATCTTCTTCGAAGGTTTTTCTGTCGTTTCTTTAAGTGGTTCTTGGTGCAGCGCCCCTACAGACAAGGAGGGGAACAGGTTTTTCAATTAGTTTGGCTTGTTTGACTCAGTGCAGCGTGAAAGAGAACCACAACAGCTGAAAATTTAACAAATGTTGCAACTAATGGTCCCCAATCAGACTGAGTCTACTGAAAACAGCCTTAGTTTAGAATCGACTCAGATGGAAGCTGAAAGCAAATTCAAGTCAAACCGTTCAGATATTACATGTAAAATATATTAAAATGTATTTTTCTGAGCAGGACATTGTTTTGCTCTCTGTCGGTTTATGTCCCGACAGATTTAAGACTTGTGTCGCTCGCGTTCGTTTCCATCAACAGGGACCCGGCTCAGCTTCAGCTTCTGCACAACCAGGTCCTCCTGGAGCAGCAGCAGGAGAGCGAACCTCAGACCAAACCCCACACCCATCACCGGACCCACCACCCATTCCAGACCCAGCTCCCCTCTGAGGTCCAAAGTCCCTCTGAAGGTCCTCTGTGGTCTCCCAGAATGCACCGTGAACCTCAGATTCCTCCGCTGAGCGCCACCAAACCTCCAACTCCTTCGTTCAGCTCCGCCCCAGCCCTCAGCGCCGCCTCCTGGACTCCTCCTGCTGCTCCTCACCTCAACATATCCCCCCTGGTGACCAGTCCAACCAACACCATCCACGCCTCCCATCTGAACCTTTCCCCCGCAGCTTTGAGCAGAGCCGGACCCCAGGCCCAGTTCAGTTCCCCGAAGCTCAGCGCCGCTCCACCAGATTCATCCGTTCTGCAGATCACGTCCCCGACTCCTCAGCTCCGGAGCACCCACGCCTCCCTGATGAACCTGACCGCCGTGTCCTTCAGCTACACCCGGCCCAAGGAGTTCATCGCTGCTCAGACCCTGTCGCCCATCAGGAGTCCGTCTCCGACAGAATCGCCGGTTCCGCTGCTGCAGGAGCTGGCCGCCGAGCTCAATTCGTCCGCGGCCAGCTCCCCAACCCCACCGCCGTTCTCCCCACCGCTCAGGTTCTCCCCCACCAGGGTTCTCAAGTCGCCCACCAGCCCTCCATCCCTGTTGTCGTCTCCCACGTTCCTGAGCAGCGGTCTGGGCTTACGGGCCCAGTCGCCGCCGCAGGCATCCTCCCCGACCTCCAGCAGCTCCTCGCCCAGCCCCATCCAGAACCCGGTGGCCTTCCTGAGCTCCGTCCTGCCGTCACTGAGCCCGAGTCAGCCCACCAACTCCATGGGGCTTCCCAAAGGAGCTCCGTCAGGGTGAGTTCCCTCTGCGGCGCAAACGATTAATCGTGATTAATCGATTTTTTAAAATAATTTTCATTGATTAATCGTTTAAAAAAAATCAACTTTGTGAAAAATAATATATATTCAGAGCAGTAATTAATCTAAAATTGTACAAAAATATATTTTGCATGTAAGATAAAAACATATTTATCTGTAAACATGTTTGAGCCAAAACTTTTTGATCTATTTTTAATGTATAGGGCTTCAGTGGTTTAATGACAATGTAGAATGTGCAATTTTTTGTTACCCAATTAATTGTCAGAATCATTGAACGTTTAACTGACTACTAACATAAACATCAGTTGCAGCCCTAGTTCCTTCTGATAAACGCTAGTATTGCTACAAGCTAGCATTGCTACAATCAACAAACGTTGCTATGAGCTAGCGCTGATTGACATGGCTTAAAAATAGAAACTTGATTTTTGTTTTTATAGAAAGCGAGAATAAATGTGATTTTTACTTTCATTACATCTCCATCCTCTGCAGGGTCAAAAAGAAAACTCCCAAGACTCGCCTGCCGTCAGCTGAAAACATCCGTGAGAGCAAAGAGCTTCTCCTCCAGGACATGGAGAAGACACTTCGGTTAAAAAGCGATGCTCCTCAGTTTGCACATCAGCAGGTATCGTCTGAAATCTGAAACCTTTCTGTGCAACCAACTGCTCAGTTATTTTTAAAGTTTAACTCGGTGTGAAAGAAAACCACAGAACAGAAAACAAACGTTACAACTTCTGTTCTCCTCCAAACTTATCAGATAATATGGAAAAAGAGTAAAAACTGACACAGCTTTTCATGTAAAACAAAGTATTTCTCTACATGGGGTTGTTTTACACGTCTCCACCAGGTGTGTGAACAGGTGTAAAAGGATTCTGCATGTATGCATTCTCCCCTCATGTTTGGACAAACATGGATTCAGACTAATTCCCACACCTAATAATCCTCCTCCATGCAGCCAACATCATCCATGTCTTTCACAGAGTAACAACACACAGTTTGCACGCTCAAACCTGCAGCTTGTGTGTGTGGTGGTTTTTTTTCTCAGCTTGTAGGATTAGGCCTGTCACAATAACAAATTTTGCTGGATGATAAATTCTCCCTGAAGTTATTGCGATAAACGATAATATTGTGGTTTTGAGACTATTTTCAAGTAATAAAATTGTAATAATTCTAATGAATATTTAACACTGGAACTGGAAGACATTTTAAATATTCAAAATAAACAAAACAACAAATAAGATGAATTATGAAGTCTCTTACAAAAAACGTCTAGTTGAGACCAAAGCACCAGACTGAAGACTTTTACCATCCAGTTTTTGAGAGAAAATGATAAATCATGCAAATAGAAACTACTGAGCTTGTTTTAATTTATCATGCAGCTATTACGTAGCTATCATGTGACGTCACGCTTCGGTGAACTGAACCATGTTGGCAGACAGTTGCTATGACAACAGTGAAAAGGCCATAAACTTAGAGCTAGCTCCAGCCTCGTTCCTGTCTAACTTATAAACAACATAAGTACATTACAACTATTACAACTAGTACTCTGTCCTCCTCTGTGTAATACTAACTTATTTACTGTCGTGCTTACAGCCGAACTAGCAAAATTAGCTTAGCTAATTTTTCTTGTATCTGCTAGCTTAGACGGACATGTATGCTACGTGTTTGTTACGTACTTACTCTGTCAGGCACCAGAACCTCATCATTCACATGAGACGTTCGTAAATTATTTACAAATCATTTTAAACGTTGATTGTTCAGTCCTCGAAGCTCCACTACGGAGTAGGTACTCTTCGTGTTCACTAGCTAGTTAGCCGTATCGTAGTAGGTAATCGGAGGCAGCTTTGTTCACATCGTCTGACACATTTTCCTTCACCGTCTCATACGGGTCGATCCCGACAGCAGCCATTTTGTTCATGTACGGTATTTTCCGGCGCACTGTTAACGAATGCTCTATTTTAGATCTGTTTTCATACATAAAGCGCACCGGACTATAAGGCGAAACAAAACAGTCTGATAAGCCAGTCAAAGCGCAGCATGTATTACTCCGCGGCGCTCCGGACTACGGTAGCCGTAATGTAACTAAAACATTTTGACAGAGCACAAAATCGCTCCAATCGGTCAGTAAGCACAAGCAGAATTGATCATATTAATTTACAAGAAGGGGTTGTTTTACTCCTGAACAATATATGAAACGTTCCGAATTACAAGGTTCACTTTCATTGTTTGATAAAATTAAAGAATTTTAAGTACGCCTTATAGTTCGGGAAGTGTGGGTATCTTTCTCTCACACACATATTGGTATTTTCTTTTTTTTTGTCTCGAAGCCATGAATCCGCTATGCATTTGCCTACCAATATGGCGCTGATCACTTCCAGTTCAGACCTGTGGGAGCTATGTATTGATTTCTTATTGCGACAGGCCAGTGCAGGATGTTTGTACATTTGTGTGTCGTTGGTGTTCATCCATCCCTTCCTCTCGTAGAAGCTGAATGTTAAGGGGAAAACAGCGAGCAGACTCCTTGGACCAAACAATGCTGCTACTGTCATTAACTATGATGAGGTACAAGGATCTTCCTCGGCTCTGCTTTGCTCCAGGCTGAATGAGTTACCGTCTCAGACCAGAAACTTTCAAAATACGCACTCATTATTCTGCTCTTTTTTTACAAATAATCATTTTAATTAATATCGCTAATCCAGCATTTAAGCTTCTGTTGACTAATGTATAACATGCACGAATAATTCAGTCAAAACTAATAGTGAAAATTCCTTAAATTTTCAGCTTCCTATTAAATCTACATCTCAACTTTCCTCTTGAAGCTTTTCAACAATTTATATCTTGATTATTTTCCCATGAAGGGCTTGAGATCCATACAACTAATTGTAGTTTTATTTGGGGTCTGAAGGATAAAAAGAAACTGGGCGATTATTTCTCTGTTTTACCCTGAACTGTTAGGTTTGATCGAGCGACAGGTTTTCCACCATCTAACTTAATGCCAGACTAACATTTTTTATTTTGAGAATAAAATCATACTAGTACAATAAAGACGTAATATTACCAAAAGAAAGCCGTAAGAGTACGAGGAAAAAGTTTAATAATTGTTTCAAAGTCGTGCTACTGATGATAATCTGATGCTGATGTGTTAAAAGATTAAATACCTCCTATTTGTAAAACTGATTCTTATCATTCCTCATTTAATTTTTTTTTATCCTAGTAAAATGTTGACATTTTTGTCGTTTTTTTTTTTTGTCACATGACTTTATTCCTATATGTTATGACTTTTGCTTGTATTTTTACGACTTTACGCTCGTAAGATGAATTTTTTTATCTTATAACTTTATTCTCATAACATGAGTTTATCCGGATAATATTATGATTTAATTCTGGTAATATTACGAGTTTATTTTCGAATGTTACGACACTTTCTACCAGATTATTACAACTCGTCTAATCTCGTATAACTATGACTTCTCGTCACTTTTTCTGTGTACGACTTTATTCTCTTATTATTATAAGTTCATGCGGGTAATATTATGACTTTCTTGTTTTATTACAACTTTTTTCTCATAACTGCGCCTTTTTCTCACAGTATTATGACTTTATTCTCGTAAAACGACCTTTTTGTCGCATGACTTGATTCTCATACAGCTTTATTCTCGTAATTTATCTTTTTTCTTAGCCTGGTCCTGGTACTCAGTCGTATGGGACAGACAGTCAAACTTCTCTGCATGAAAGTTCATCATTTTTTGTAAAAGCTGCACCAATTTCTAAACCGTAACAGCAAACAGGATTTAATAAATTATAAATTTGTGTTAAAGGTACATCTGACTTTACGTGAGGAATAAGTTTGGATGCCTGATGATTCCTGCACATGTTTTGGATGTAAACGTGTTTGCATGTGGCTGCAGTCGTCAGTTTTCCAGGCAGATTTGATGAAAATATGGAAACTTCGCTCTAACCCGACTGCCTGATCACTCGGACGTTGTTGCTTTTCTTTCTCCAGGAGTACAAAGTGTCCAACTTCGAGCAGCGGCTAATGAGCGAAATTGAGTTTCGCTTGGAGCGAACGCCGGTGGAGGAGTCGGACGACGAGGTTCAGCACGACGACATCCCGACTGGGAAATGCATCGCCCCGGTTTTCGACAAGAAGCTGAAGAACTACAAGGCGATGGAAGGCGTTCCCGTCACCTTCACCTGTAAAGTTCTGGGTGTCCCGCCTCCAAAGGTGAAACCCGGCCCGGTTCTGACTGTCCGCCGTCGTTCCCTTCACTGGGTCGCTCACATCTTTGGTCCTGATCAGGTCTACTGGTTCAAGGACGGCAAGCAGATCCTGAAGAAGAACACCCAGTACCAGAAGCTGAGGGAAGGCGACGGGACCTGCTGCCTGCACATCGAGTCCACCGTCGCCGACGACGACGGGAACTACACCGTCATGGCCGCCAACCCACAGGTTCACTTTCATCCTTCCTCTCCTGGCCCGCTCCCAAAACTCGCACTTCCGGCCTGGTTGCGTTCATGCTTTGCCTGAAAAACTTGTGTATAAGCGTTTCATCTCGGCCGATGTCGATAATTACTATGTTTATCTGAAATACTCCCAAACTGCTGACATGACATTTCTGGTTTTATTCACAGTTTTCACTTCATAAAGTTTTGTACTTTTAAGCAGTTATGAGGCAAAACCTTAATCTGCTGCTGTTGCTAGGCAACCAAAGGTAGGGGGAACTTGAAACTGCTTGTTACCCAACAAGTTGTTGCTAGGCAACCGGCGAGCAGAGTTGGCTGTAATTACATTTACTTGAGTTACTTTTGTGTAAAAATGTTCTTGTAGGAGTATTTTTGCTGCGCTGTACTTTTTAAGTTTACTTGAGTAGTTTTATTATGAAGCATTTCTACTTTTACTTGAGTACAATTTCTGATTTTCTACCCACTGAATGAAAAACAAACATGTTTTAACCAAAAATTCACCAGACAGAGATGCACACCTGTAGTTTTTGTTAAAGTTTCATCAGTTTTTTTATTGAAAGAAACTGATTTGGAAAAAAAAATATTTTTCCTGATTTTGTTATTTTTTGTTACTTATATGAATTATCGTCATTTGATTCTCTTAACTTTATATTTGGTTTATCTGATTAAATAATTTTTAAATATTAAATGATTGATAATTTGATTAGTTACTCAGTACTTGAATATACTTTTTACCAAATAGTTTTTTCCTTGTACTTGAGTAAAAACATGTTG
>NW_015113090.1:127006-170161 GCF_001443285.1 Poecilia latipinna | reverse complement strand
TTGGATATCTAATCATACCTTAAGTAGCTGAATCATAGTAGGAGGAATTGCCTTTAAGGATGTTAAATTGAATTTTAATTTGTATTTTTTGACTAAATCATCATACGATAAAAAGTTTCCAACTTGAAAATATGGCAGTGTTCAGCAAGGAAGCTGTCACAAAAAAAATCTTTTTCCAAAGGTAAAGTATTGAAATAGTTTTTGTTTTGCTCTACTGTACCTGTGTGAATTTTTCTCCATGTTCAACAAGTCATAGCAAACAGCCAAATATCTGCTGTAACGGCTTTGGAAAGCTAAATTACGTATACTGCACATTTAAAGTCAATTGCTTGTTGTAGTTGTCGTTTTTAATGCCCAGTTCTGCCGTTTTGGAATGAGGCGTACACTCGAAGCCTTATGTTCACTTCGACTGAGTGTGCGCTTCGTAGAGGGCTGCAAGGTGCAGAGCGAGTATTGGGCCTTTCTGTCAACACCGTCCTGCTGGAGACTCTGGCTGATTTTGGATTTGCTGTTTGGTGATCTCCAGGGACGAATCAGCTGCTCGGGACATTTGATCATCCAGTCTGGACCGCCGCGAAGCCGGCTGACGCCTGTCCAGTCTCAGAGGTGAGCAGACCTTAGACAGATGCGATCTGACAAATGGAGTGTGAGGAACAAGCAGTTCCTTCCTGTTCCTGGACTAACGTCAGTCTGATGTAGTGGATGTCCAAATCACTTCCAAGGGCAGCATTTTGTGTCACAATCAACGTTTTATAAAAATCCCATATAGTTAAAATTTGATTTAAAAGAAATTTGGCATTGTAATTTAATGCCTTAAAATTGGGCCTCTGTCTCTTTAAAAATGTCTCTTTCTGAAACTCCGCCTTCAGGAAGTCATCACCACATTTCTCCTCTTTTATCCCTTTATCAACGTTTTTACCAGCGTTTAACTCAGAAGCAGCTCCTATAATGAGCTCAGCAGCGTCACAAGGTGTTTGCTAATTGCTGCTGGCTAGTCTGAAGGAGCTAAGAGGGGGAGGAGCTCTGCCTTGAGGGCTGAGCCAGGTCCATCCTGGGGTTTTGAAAAGCTGAATGGTTGCCATGGAGATTAAAGGATTTCTCAATCATACATGAATTTAAAAAAGTCTATTTTACATAACACTGCCCCGTTAAACGTTTAACATTAATCTCCTCTGATCACAGCCCAGTTCCATAGGTTTGAAAAGCAGGCAGATGCGACTCATATCCAACTTTTTCACCATAGTCTAAACGGATCAATTCAGATCTTCTTACCGCCTAAAAACATCCAACTTACACATGTAAGTTGGATGTTACCTTCCACTGATAAGCATCAGATAATCAGATGCTTATCTGATTGTTTGCAAAGCGTCTGCAGTCTGAACAGTTATGTCACATTTTAGAGAAGACGAGTGTTTTGTTGTTGACTTGCCATCCAGAAACCACTTGCTGTATTCTTGATAGTTGTGCAGGAGGCTCCACTTATGCTTTTCAAAGCCTCATGGTTGTATAATTGCGCATCTGGTTGCGGCTGTTTTCATGAATGTACACATTGAGTTAGGGGTGCGGCCAGCAGCAGGTTTTTTTGGTTTTAAAGTGACAAGAGTCCATAAAACAGCTAAAATCTCATTATCTAGAAATGATTGTGTGCATAAAATGTGATGAAAATGTTTTGTGTAGCTCATCGACCCATCCTAACCTGGTCAAGGAAGCATATTAGGTCACCTTTCAAGTAAATGTTGCATGCTGTAATTTTGCTGCTGTTTTAACCTGATAAAATGACAGAAATGTTCTGTAACATGCCTTGCTGATGATGATGCCAGGGTTCGCACTCGCATCCAGGAAGTGGAAGGTGAACAAACCCAGGAGCGTTTCTTCCGACCTCACTTCCTCCAGGCCCCCGGAGACATGATGGCTCACGAGGGCCGACTCTGCCGACTCGACTGCAAAGTACGGGCCGTTAAAAACACAGAGAACATGAGCGTTTTGCTCCTCTTTTAGCTCCGCCTTACCTTTGGTGTGTCATCTCCAGGTCAGTGGGCTCCCCAGCCCTGAGCTGATGTGGCTGGTTAACGGGAGGCCCATCTACCCAGACCTCAACCACAAGATGCTGGTGCGTGAGAACGGCGTCCATTCCCTGGTCATCGACCCGCTGACGCAGAACGATGCGGGAACGTATACGTGTATCGCGAGCAACAAGGCGGGACAGAGCTCCTTCAGCCTGGAGCTGAAAGTCGTGGGTGAGGTGTCACTACCTAAACATTCATGAGCTGAGTTTCCATTCACCAGATAATTGGACATTATGAAAATAAATTTGCTTAATAGAAGCATGCCAATTTAAAAAAATTATAGAAATTTTTGGCACTACTTGGTCGTATTGAAATTAATTTATTTCACAAAACTGCAATGAAAACATGTTTTCGCATCACGCAAGTCACATGATCAACAACCGGATGTTACCACTGCCGGAAACGACAAAGAAGATGACAGGAAGTAGGAAGATGATGTTTTTTAATGGCTTTTTGCGAGAACTATTGTATTTATGTGTGATTTTGAATGCATTTCTTATTTAATGGAAACAACGCAATTGCGAAGTTATAATTTTTTCCCAACATTAGCGGAATATCAACAGTTTTGTGCACATTTGAAATAGAAACACAGCTTGTAATTACAGTAAATATTTTTTTTTTGCCATAAAAGAAGTAAAATAAATGTGATCTCCCTGCTTAGAGAAAGAAACGAAGCACCCGCCGCAGTTTGTGGAGAAGCTGCAGAACATGGGTATTCCTGAGGGGGCGCCGGTGAGGCTGGAGTGCCGCGTGGCGGGAATGCCGCCTCCGGCCATCTTCTGGAAGAAAGACAATGAAACCATTTCAAAAACGAAGAGCAGAATCAGGTTAGTACTTTGTCTTTTTATTTCTAAGAAAATTATACTAAATCCGATTTAAATGGTTTGTAACATAAAAAAAATTAAGGACTGTGAATATTTACTGGTCAGAATATTATCATTTTCTTACCATGGAGGAATTAATCTAAGGGATTTTTTTTAACAATCTAAACATTAAGTTTGTCCTAAAAATGACTAGAAGTTGAGACATGTTATACAGTGAGCTTAGTCGTTAACTTTAGCTAATTTCTTTGTATGTTTAGCATTAGCTTCCACTGTTTTTTTGGTTTTGTAGTTTAGCATTAGCTTATGCTAATTTATTAAAGTGTTTAGTGCTTGCCTCTGTTAATTTTTTAACATTTAGTGGTTCTGTTAGCTTTGACTAATGTTTTGTGTTTAGCTGTTTAGTTTTACTTTCGTCTAATTTTTAATGTGTTTAGTGTTAGCCTCTGCTAATTGTTTTATGTGTTAAACAATTTAGCATTAGCTTCTGAGTGCAGTGGTTTAGCAATAGCTTTTGCTAATTGTTTTGTGTGTTTAGCATTACCTTCCACTCATTTTAATGTGTTTAGTGTTAGCCCCTGCTAGTTTTTTATGTTTTTAACTGTTTGGTATTAGCAGAGCTAACATTATTTAGCAAATTAGTAGTTAGTGGCCTTAGTTAAGTAGTTAGCTGGCTGATAGTTACTGCTAATGTAAGGTAAAAGTATATCCTACATTATAACTATGGCAGCCATTTTTAAATATGAAACCTAAAACCAAGAAAATATAAAAAAGTAAGTATAATTTCTTTGAGTCCAACTATGTACAATTTGACACCAAAAGTATTAATCTGTGATAAATATTGGAACATTCTGAATGTTTCCATCCTGAATTTTTCAGGGGGTAATTTTTTTTTTTTTTTTTTTTTTTTTTTGAAAAGATGTAATCACTGTTAACTTCTGTGCCTCGTTCTTGTGAAACATTTTGCTGAATTATTAAATTATCTGCTGGTGGAAATAAGTCTGAACTCTTTATTATTATTTCAGCATGACGCAGGACTCCACAGGATATGTCTGCCTTCTTATTCATCCAACAACAAAAGACGATGCTGGCTGGTACACTGTGTCAGCTAAAAACGATGCTGGAGTTGTATCTTGCACCTGCAGACTTGATATCTATGGTAAATACTCTGCACAGCTGTCAGGTTTCTGAAGATATCCGCTCTGTAACTGTGTAGTAACTCCAGCTTGCTGCTGCGTCTTCAGCACAGTGGCATCAGAGTATCCCAGCACCAATGAGGAAAGCTCCACGAGCGAGCAGCCGCTACGCCGCTCTGACAGGCCAGGGGCTTGACATTAAGTCGGCCTTTTCCACGTCAGACACCAGCCCCTTCCTGTTCGCCAGCTCGCCTCCGGAGGCCACCCTGGAGAGCGACGAGCTGTGACGGATCCGTCCGCCGTGTTCTGTGACCGCCAGGTCCAAACACGACAAGGCTAACGGGGAAAAACGCCAACAGAGCAGATTTTGTGTGGTACATTTTTGAAGTGTTGCATTCAGATTACAGCAGCAATCAGCACTGAAAAGCTGCGTTTCCATTACAAATATGCAGAAAATGCATATTTGATGTTCCGCTAAAGTAAAAAAAAGAAAACATGATTTCGCAATTGAGGCGTCTCCATTAAAGGGGCAGTATTATGTTTTCCTCTCACATAACGCCATTTTCTAGCACAATCAAGTAACTATCTTACCTTCAGTTATTATAAAAATGCTGAATATATCAAATATAACTTTTACTTTGTATTTTAACGCATTGAAATTGGGCCTCTGTCTCTTTTAAAATCTCCTGCTCTTTCTGAAACTTTGCCTTCAGGAATTCATCCCAACATGACTCCCCTATTTACCCTTTAACAACATTTAGCAACCCTTTAATGTTCCACCAGGTGTTTGCTAATTACTGCTGGCTAGTCTGAAGGATCTGAGTGGGGGAGGAGCTGCGTCTCGAAGGCGGGGCTACGTCCACCCAGGCATTCTGCAGCTGAAAGGTTGCCATGGAGATTAAATGATTTCTCAAACATGCATGAAAGAATCACGGCAACACTCCAGCTTTGTTTTAGATGCAGTAAAAACATTATAACACGATGTAACGCTCAAAAAACACGATTTTACGTAACACTGCCTCTTTAAGTAAGAAATGCAGCTAAAATCATGTAAATAAGTTTGCATCGCCATTGTGAATCTTTATTTTACTTAAATGTCAAGCACACAACAAAGTACACAGAAAAATCACATATATACAAATGTACTGTATGTATAAATACATGCATTACATTTTTCTTCATTTCTTAAAAAATGGAGAAAATATGGTGCTTCATTAAGAAATGTACATTTATGAACATAAATTTTTGCCAAAAGAATTAAGACTAAATTGACTTGTGATTTATGTGATTTACCAAGAAAAGTGTTTTACAAATTTTGATTCAGCTGAAAAAACTTCATCCAAGCGCAAAACATTTTTTTTAATCAAAAAGCATTTTTTTTTAATTGGTGTGTTTCCATTGAGCGAACTTATTTCTATAATTCCAATTTGCACAATGTCAAGGTAAATGGAAACGCAGCTGTAGAGTTTTTCACCATTCCTATTTACTCAAAGACATATGAACAAAGTTTTACATGCAGAAAAAAAAAACATACGCAGTCTTAGCAAAGTCTCATGAGCCACTTGAGACGTTTTTCTCTTTTAGGTTTGATTCACATAATTTTTACCTTATAATCTGTGAAGACGCGATGAATGCTTAACGCTGCTGGTCTCCGCTCTTAACTGTTGGTTCTGTTCCATCAGTGGTTCTTTTGCCGCCTATTTACCTGAGCTGCTTGTGCCGGTTGCCTGCTAACGTTCACCTGTAGCTGAGAATATGAGCAAAAAGACACTTTTCAGATCCTTTTAAGTCGATTTTTGTTTCTCCAAAATTAGACATTAAAATACAGCAAGAACTCAACTAGTCACAGATTTTTTTGTGGGAAGTAACAACAGATTATTCCCTGAAAATATGCCCTTTTTTCAGAAAGAATAAATGAAAAGTGCAAAAGAAAAAAATGCATTCTAAACAAAACCAAAGAGAGAAGTTAATTTTGGCTTAAAAAATCTGAAATTTTGTGATTGACCTCAGACTTTTTTTTGAAAAAAAACTTTAAAATTTCTGAGCTCCAAAACTCGAAAATATACGAGGAAAAATCTGAAATTTTCTAGAAGAAAAATAGAAATTTCTCAGCTTCAAAAGTTAAAATTTTTTGACTTTTCAAACTCTAAAAATTTCCAAAAGCCAAAAAAAAAAAAATAAAACATTGAGTAATCTCAAAATTTCTGGGGTTTTTTTTTTTTCCCCCCAAGTAAATTTTCAATTTTTCAAACTCAGAAATGAATTTATTCTTTTCTAGAAAATTTGAGAATAAACTAAAACTTTCTGAGCTTTTTTCTTGCAAATTCCTGACTATTCAAGCTAAAATATTTTCATGTTTTTTTTCGTAGAAGATTTCCGAGATTAATCTCAAAAGTTCAGAATGTTTTGGTGGAAATGTACTCATCCTTTTTTAATACGGCGGCGAATGAAACGCTCCTGGCTGCCAATAACATATTTTCCGTGTTGCTGATTGGCTGAAACCCAAAAAGCAGAGAACAGACTGAAGATGTTGGCGTCTGTTGGTACTCAGACAGTTTCCACTGAGTCCATTAATGCAGAGACGGAAACTTCTGCTGTGATGAGTGAAATGTATGTGTAGAAGTAAAACTGTGGTTTGTAAAGTCGTTTTAAATCTAAAATATTCAGAAAATTACACGGTTAAACTAACAGGATTGGTTTTTGTTCCCCAGCACTTACTAAAGGTATTCCCAGTGCTTTGGTTTTTCCACCTTTTAACTCCAAATTTTATTAATTACTCTCTTTCCTCAAAATTCTGCACATAAAAACATTATTATGATGATTAGGAAAAAAATTTAGATTTTTGCAAATTTATTTAAAATTGTGTTTTAACACATAATGTTTATATTCACTGGAAACTTTGTTGTGCGGAATATAACATAATAAAATAAAAATCACTGGAAAATTTGTTATAAATGCATCACTTTTATTTATATATAAAAAAGGAAAATCAAAAATTTAGAAATAAATAAGTATTTTTCTCCCAGGAAGATGTAAATCTCTGAAAATATTTTTGTTTTCCTAGTGTAAAATATCCAGGAAAGCATCATCTCTCATAGAAAGCAGAATCTACTACAATTTATGGAAAGCCAAAAGGTCCAAAAGTCATCCAGAATGTTTTTCAAATTCAGATTGCATCTATATTCTCTTTGTAGTAAAAGCAAGTAAAGATCGCCACAAGTGATTTTTCTATTTTGTTATTTCTAATGAAATCTGGAGAAATTTAATTGCTTATGCCAAACTTTACTTGTTTTTCTAGCAAAGTTTGGCATGAATTTCATGTCCTAAGTAAAAACAACAAAGTGTCTGAAAAGTGTCTGTAATTTTTCCTTTTCTCTGCTGTATTGAAATATTTATTTATTCATTCAACAAAATTGTTTGATTTCTTAGTTCACATTAAAGCTCCGTATTTTAAATTTTCACGCATACCTGCGGCTTATGAACAAACTCCTGCTGATTCATGTCTAGCTTGTTGTTGATCCATTGAAATTGTTTTCTTTTATTATAAATCTTTCTTTCTTTGAGTTAATTGAGCTTCATATTGACAGAAATGTATCTATTGAAATAAATCCGCAGTAAAAGTTGGAAGTTTGGAGAAGTGAGTTGGTATTACAAATAAAAACATTTTATTTCCCTTTTCCGCTCTATGACAGCGGTAACAGACTTTGATTAATGAAATCAAGTCCGGATGTCGAACAGAAGGTCACCTGATGTAAAGTTGCTGTAAAATACTTTTGTCCATCTCAGAATAAAGTTATATTTATGCAAAGCAGTGGGATGTTTATTCTGCTCCGGATTTCGTCTTCAATTATTCTGCAAAATAGTAGAAATAAATCCAGTTTGCAGATTCAAATTTTCCAGGTTCGATTAGTTTTTGTCTGTAATAAATTCCCTAAAATGAATTTCATTTTATATCAGTTATCCCATATTATTTACAGATTAACATGTTGGATGACAAACGAGTTACTTTCTGAAACTTACTGGTTATGTTTCTGTAACCTCAATGTTACTTTCTGGAACTTACATGTTCTGTTTGAGAAACTTTAAGGTTACATGTTAGAAGATACTGGTTATGTTCCTAGAATGTTAAAGTTTATTTCTGGTACTTTTTAGTATTTATTAAACTTTGAGGTTACTTTTTGAAACTTGCAGATTATCTTCCTGAAACCTTTCGGTCACTTTCAGAAACTTATGTTACTGGAACCTTAAAGTTACCTTCTAGAACTTACTGGCTACATTTCTGCATTTTTATGTATTTATTTATTGACTTATTTAGATATTTATATAAATCCATCACTAATAGCCTGTTTTCCTCTGATCATTTATCTCTATTGGCTCAAACTGATTCCAATGAAAAACGGGAAGACTCAGAAGCCAATTAAGCATCACTAATCAGTCCAATTGGAGCGGATTGGAGTTCAAACAGGCATAAAATCACATTCACCTTACATGACCTAATTAGAGTCAGAGCCCCATCTGACCAGCTGCTACTTGCTAACTGGGCGTTTCTCCTGTGAGCTTTGAATCAGTGTTCAAATGTTTCTGTTTTAATCAATAACATGGCATGCTGCATCTTCCTGCTTTATATTTTCAATCATAACTACTGTAGTTTTATCATGGTAGCAGTTATATTCTGATTTTAAAACCTAAATGTTTTCAGTGAGACTTGAAGTTCTAAAAAGTAAATACTGTTTTGTTAGAAAATTATTCTGTGGTTTAATCCAACCAGCTTTAATCCGTGAATCCTGGTTAACACTTTCTCTTCCTCTGAAGCGTATGCTTCGGTCCTTAATCTCAGCTCCTCCGTACAGAGACGTGTTTCTGTCAGGGCAGGCCGCTCTCTCTTGAGCTGTGACATATGGCATCACTCAGTCATCAGTGCCTAAACCAGCCAATCATGGCAGAGAGTACGGAGCCACGTAAAGGCCTGACAGGACGAGCAGCAGCTGGCAAACTCAATCTGTAATAAATGAACCGACTGGTGGATGGGATTATATGCCCAAATGCACAGCGAACCGGTCAATCCCGAAATGACCAGACAGCATCAGCGTGTGTGCATGACCTGCTACCAGCAACATGCATTAATCTGGGAGATTAATCATTCATAACCTGCCTCTGCAGCTTAATCTGATGAGAATATGTTTGATTTTAATAAAAGGAAATATTTCACTGATCGACTTCAAATTTTTATAATCTTCCCGTCTTAATTTAATGGATATTTCTTGCAGTTTTGAAAGTATTTTGAATAATTGAGCGCTGAACATTGATTTTATGTTACTTTACTTTAAAACTGATGATTATTTTAGTAATCAATTATTCTGTTGATTATTTTGACAAATACTCAGATTTTTAAAAATGGCACATTCCACACATTTTTCAGTCTTTTTTATATAATATTAGAAATATATTGCAAATGCAAGTAAACAAAATTAAATTCCTTTTTCAATTCAATTGTTGTATTTCAATGCAAAATGTATATTTTTTACAGCTTTGGCTGCTCTGAATATGTTTTTTCACCAAGTGGCTTTTTTAAGTCTCTATTCTCTAATTAACAATCGATTACTTAATTAGCTGACGATTATTTTAATAATTGATTCATTGTGATTAATCGTTTCAACCTTACATATAAGCCTTTTTTAACATTAGAATTACTTTAAAAGATGCAAATAAATAAATAATTTAAAGAAAATAAACATTGCTTAAAATACAACATGCCCTGTAACATATAAATCTGAATCAAGTCAATCTAAAATTTGCACTTAAGGAATTTTGACCAAAACATATTTTTAAAACAAATCTTTTTTATCTTAAATGCAAAATGTAAATATTTGTGCACAGTTTTGGTTAAATTTCTGTTTCTGCTCTGATTGTATGTTTTTTTTTTCATGTGTGCACTCTAGTTAATGATTAATCGATTACTAAATTACTTTACAATTACTTCAATAACTGATTAATTGCGATTAAGCAGATTAATCATTTCAACCCCTTTATTGCAAATGCTTTTTTTCTAACTTATGAATACTTATGACTGAGTTTTGATGTTAGAATATAATGTGTTTTTATTTATTTCAGTGAATTAAATTATCTAAAGGTCAAGAAGCAGCAACGTTAAAATGCTAAATGCTAACAGTTTAAGTGTGAGTTGCTCTTTAGGCTTCAGCAGATGGAAACGACAGACAGAGAGACAGACGTATTACTTCTTGCACCACTTCACAGATCAATTATTCATTTGGCATCATGTGTTCACCAGCAGCACCAGACACATTAATGTTTCTCCAGAACTGTGAACAAAGCAACATGAAGGGATTTGAACCAACAGCTTTAAGTTTCTGCAACATTCACAACATCTTGGTCCATATTGTGTAAAAGCAATAATCATTTCATAATGTGCCGGTTAAATCCCTCACTTACACTTCTACTGCCTCAGGCTAATCTCAGATTATCACCATAAGAACTACTCGAGTGAGAGTAAAAAATGATGTCATCAAATAGAAAAAATATACAGTTATGTGCAAATAACGGAATTTTAGAGACTAAAATTAAAAATAAATACAAAATTCAGGCAAAATAAATAAGTTTAAAACATTACACTTCACACAAAATTAACACTTGAAGTAAATAATGTGTATATTAGAATGTTCTAATGTACTTAATAGTACTTTATTTTATTAATCTCAATTAGAATTGCAAAGCTGGTGTATAAACAAGAGGTCTCACTTTAACATAAACTGCAGGTGTACGACTATTGTTTATATTTTTTGGTTAAAATGTTTATTTAAGTTACTAGCATTGGACAAGGTACGCAGAATTTTCATTAAAATAAGAATAGCAGCAGTTTACAATTACAATTATTCAAGTAAAAGTCATAGTAAAACTACTTCTAAAGTACTTTTTAAAAAGTTATTCAAGTAAATGTAACTGAGTATTTACTACGGAGTGTTAGTGCGAAAAGGAAAACTAAAATTACAAGAATAAAGTCGTAACAATATGAGAAGTCGTAATATTTCGAGAATAAATATGTAATATTACTACGACTTTGTTCTTCTCCTGTAATTCTCGCAGATTAGAGCAGAGAAAACGTTAAACTTTTCCGAAAGTTTTCCAAATCAGGAAGAAAAAAAAATAGATAGATGTGATTATTAAATTATTATTGCTACCGAATTAATTTGTAAAACTGCATAATGTCCAGTTCAGCAGCCTCTCTGCATGTTTGTTTGGGCCGTCAGCGCTACCAGATGGTCGACTTTTGGTGTTTGTGACACATGGCTCCGAGTGAAGCCATGCACGGCCGGACCGTGATAATTAAAATTTCATTAGGGTTTGTTAGTGTGGGTGTGTGCTGAGAGTGGGTGTGGGTCCGTGTTTCCCCGAGTCGGGACTCCACCTGCTGCCACCTGTTCATCCCCTCCGCCCTATAAAAGCCGCAGCAGCTCCGACTCCTCACACTTTCTGGAGCTAAACGCTCAAAATCCAGCGAGGAACTTGAACTGGTTTTGCCTTTGAATCATGAAGTCCCGTCCAAGTCCCAGCTGCAGCGATTCCGGATCCGAATCCTCGGAGCCGGATTCCAAGTCACCAGAGAAATTCGAGTCCGCCACCCGGCGGCGGATGGCGGCCAACGCCCGAGAGAGGAAGAGGATGCAGGGGCTGAACACGGCCTTCGACCGCCTGCGGAAAGTGGTCCCGCAGTGGGGCCAGGACAAGAAACTGTCCAAGTACGAAACCCTGCAAATGGCCCTCAGCTACATCGTGGCCCTCAACAGGATCCTGACTGACACCCGGAGGCCCGCGGCCCCCCACCGGCAGTGGCTGGACCTGCAGCTGGATGTTATGCAGCCGGAAAGTTACTCATGCCTGATGAGGTACGAGCATCCGGCAGGACAGGAGTACGTCCACTCGTCCTTCTGTTGTGAGTTCGACGCCCATCATGTCCATGCGTAACGCTGTGGGCGCTGCGCCAGAGGGGGCGCCATAAAAAAAGGTGTAAAAATGGTTTCAAGGCAACATTTTTTTTTTGTTTGTAAGTACTGTTTGTTCGTACAAAAATTATGTTTTCTGTAACAGAGACACGCCTATTTAGCTTCAGAAAGTACAAAGTTCTGCCTCTGAAAGTCGGCCATGTTGTTGGACAATATGAGGGTCTTCCTTCCAGTCTGGGAGGCAGTAAATACATTTGTATTGTTTCTGTTCTGTATTTATTTTGCAGCTCATTGAAGCCTCAAAGAGGCTTCTGTTTTTTGGACATTTTTTTTGCATATTTTTTCGATAGAAAAAGTTCTGTTGTGTAAATTCTGTATATCATTAATGTAACCTGGGAAAAAAGCAATGTGATGCAATCTGCGATAAATTGTGAGACAATCTTTGTGAGAATTAAGATGTCATGTTTGTAGAGTTTAAATATAGATTTTATTTTTCACAAACATCTATTTTGTTTAAAAGTGTTCATAAAGAATAAAATTATTTTGTGAGAAAACTTTGTCTGACTTCGCCACTTCTTTACATAAAAATATATTTTTTAAAGTCCTTTTAGTCACTATTTATTTATCAGGACATTGTATCATTGACACAAAATAATGTTATATTTTTTTCATTCACTATAATAAGATAAAGGTAGCCGTTTATGTTGGAAATGCAGTTGGCCCTCTTGATACAAAATGCTTACTTATCAATTAATCAATAATCAACAAGCGATAACATAGAGAGTGTTCAGAGGAGTAAATCATCCTTTGACCCAGAGCTGCTGGGCTCTCAGATAACGCGTATTCTCTACGTCACCAGAGGAGTAAAAAGTAAAAATAAACCAGTTTAAAACCAAGTGCAACCCATTTTAATGAGGCATCAGTTGGATTTTATAAACAAATTTCAATATATATAAAAAAATGAGATCACCACTGAGATATTTAAATAAATATCTGGTATCTTTGGATGTAAAAATATAAAAAAATAAGGAAAGACTAAGTAATTATGCTCAGGACTGACTGTTTTAAAAAATAAAAAAATTGCTAAACAAGTAAGAAAGTAATTCTCGAAAAGTAAATCTTTTCATTCAAGAAGTTTGTTTCTGAAACAAAATAAGGGAGCCTTTTCTCAAAAGACAATAGATTAATGTGACAGACGTATCTACATACCATTCAAAACTCAAAAATCAGCTTTTATCTAATTTACTTTGATACAGCAGGCATTTTTAAAGAGATAGTGACCTATATCTTGTTCTTATTGCTGAAAACATCCAAATATTTTTCATTATTTTTTCCATCTGAGCCCAAAAGAGTTTGTAAACTGGATGTCTTTCAGCTATAAAAGTTTTGGATCTACAATGATTTAAACTTCAATTTTCTACAAAAACTTGTTCAGTTAGAATTATTGTATACATATATGCTTAGTTTATTGTTGAGCAGTGAAAACTTTCTTAAAAATTGTAATTTTATTGTAGTTTTTAGAATTAACATGACAAAAAGTTTGGATATTGTCCTAAAAGGTAACTTTAAGCCATTTTGGGATTAATTGTACATTTAGGAAGAAGTTTTTACTTCAAAGTTTAATGGAGAAACTTCTGGAAGGACACCCAGAAACGACTGATTTAATTTGTTCAACTGCCTTAACTTTAAGAAGTTAAAGAAAGTTGATATATTTATAAAATCTAAGCCTTGACTTCACTTAAATCAGATCTTGTGACCGTTTGAGCGGTGGCACAAGCAGCAGATGAAGGACGCATACGTGCCAAGGTCCTAGCTTGGGAGGCGGGGGAGAAAGAAATTAAACTGTTGCGTGATAATGGCCGTGTGTAATGGCTGTGTTCAGAGCCACTGAAGCATGAACACCCAAACACAGTCCTCCCTAAACGCTGTGCATTAACTTTAACGTTCAAATAATGTTAACAATGTTCACTTTTTAATCAGGCGGCTGCTCAGCTAACAGGCTGTGGAGTTGCTTCCTTTTTCCCGATGTTTTTATCTAGAAATGTTCATTAAACGTCTAAAAAGAGAACATAAATGAGAGAAAAGACACCTATTATGTAAGAGAGATTTATTTTAACAATATTATAGATGTGAAGTGTGTCAAAATTTGGTTTATTTAATCTCAAAGTTCGTTTTGTTTAGTCAAAAAGTTATGCTAACTTGCTATTTACGGTTGGTGGTTACCATAGCAACTGGTAACTGATGGCCCCCGTTCTCCTTTTTCTGTCGCCATTCAGTAACTGTGATGGAATCAGCTGTGTTTTCTTTACGAGTATTAATATTTTAACAGTTATTTTTGATTAATTTTATTATATACAGTATTTAAAGTGCAATTTTGCCATGTTTTGTATATGTATTTTTTAACATTTGTCATAATTAATGTGCATTTTACTTTACAACTTTTAACTGTTCATTGGGAGCCATTGTGCTATAGTTTTGCTTTGGGTTATTTATTGTGTTTTTATTGAATGTATACTGGTAGAAGATGATTTTCTCTAGTTAGATATGTTTTAATTTTATATACAAAGTAATGTTTCAGTTATTGTGTGATAGTTTTGAATGTGTGTGGTTTTTATTTCCTGTACTGAAAAGTATATTCGCTGTTCTTTATGTTAAGGATGAGATTAGTTATGTGGATTAATAATGTAAATGTTAGATACACTATGAGATCACAGTCAGCTCTGTTGCCGTCGGTTACTGGGACAGAAACTCTCACAGATATTTTAGCTATGGCACGAAGTTGCTGCGTTATTGGGTGTAATGTCTGATCACACGACCGAAAAGGTAAAAAGATGGAAAACGGTCTTTCTTTTCACTATTTTCCTGCTTGGAAACAACGCGAGGAAGCTAAGTTATCGGTGCTAACGAAAAGAAGACGAATGTCCTGGTGTCAGCGGTGAGACGTCCTGATATTACGTTCTCCAACATCCCCAGATACCTACAAGTTTGCTCCAGACATTTCCATTCTGCTGAGTCTAAATTCGCTTTGTTAGTGCTGTGTCATAATTTATTTTGCTATGATTTTGTCCGGGTGTACTCATGATCAGTTTCTGTTGAGTTCATTTAAGTGGGTCAACCTTGTTTAGGTCGGGCTAATATTGTTTATGTAGCGTAGTCCGAGTTTTGTCAGTGGACATCGAGGTTATTACATTAAGTAAACTATTTTACTAGTGTTATCAAATTTCCAGTATTCATACTGATGTGTGTTCTGATATGCCCTCTTGAAGGCAAACCGACGTACAAAATGGATTAGCTCAATCCTGACTGGGGTCCAGCGCTGAATATGGGTCACTGCGAGGTAAACACCACAACATAAGACCGACATGGGCGTCAATTAAAGAGGCGATACAGCAAAACCATCAATAAGTGGAGGAGCGAGTTACAGAGACTGTTTTTATTATTTACCCCAGAAGAGGTAAATAATGAAAACACAGTTCCAGAGGCTGTAGATGAGGAGCAAGTTGGAAAGACTGAGGAGGAAACGCCAGGAGAGGAGCTCAGCAAGGCTGCAGAAATATGTGTACAGTTGGAAGTGGCTGTTTTCTCTCATTCAATAATTTCATGTGGGAAACATTCAGGAAACATTTGATTCAAGTCTTTCAAATTGCATGTAAACAGGTGAAGAAATTAACCACATTTAAAGTAAAAATTTGATATTATTAAAGGAAGATATATATATAGTAGTACTATTAGGTTTTTTCTCTGCTTAGATCAGTGTTTCTCAACTATGGTCCTCACCGGCCCCCTACTCTGCATGTTTTAGATGTGCCTCTACTCCTGAACAGCTGATTCAAATTATTGCATGACCATCAAGTACTGCAGAAGCCTGTTAATCACCCAGAGATATAATTCAGGTGTGTGGCAGAAGGGAAGCAACTAAAACATGCAGGACAGGGGGGCGGTGAGGACCAGGGTTGAGAAACACTGGTTTAGATCTTCACATTACCTTTGTTATCCCTTTGTTTCATTGTGTTTTGGATTTCCTTGGATTTTGGATTTAGTTTTAGTTCATTAAAAATAACATCCACATAAAGTGTGTCCACCGCCACACCACATCATGACACAAACCAGATGAAAAAGCCCATCTTTAAAGATTTAATGTGTAATTAAACAATAAAAGTGACAAGTAAATTTTATGAAACAGATCACACTTTAATAAATATTTGTTGTATTTAACATATTTCAGGTAAGCAAACATATAATGAAATAGATCCAGTTCTAGAATTTTATGTAATTGAACATTACAGGTTACAAATGTTTTTATCATCTGAGGTAATTTATTTTATTAACTTTTAAAAAAATATATTTTTTAAATATAAATTTGGTCAAAAAATAAAAAGGGGGTCAAAATGAAATAAAAATATGCCTCATCTATATAGCTTAGTAGAATTTCACAGATTTTGTGTTAATAGGTCACATGACCTAGAAGCTATTGAAGAAAAAAACTAAATAAATAGCTAAAAAAAATATATATAAAGTGTTCAAATGTAATAAAGATGAGTGTGCCTCATTTATACAGTCTAGTAGAATAATTTCTCAGATTTTAAATTAATGGGGCACACGATTTGGAAGCTATTGAAGAAAACATTTAATATTTAAAATATTGAATATGACTTAACCATTTTATAGAGGATAGCATGCCTCGTTTAATAGCATGAATTGCCACTTTTTTGTATTAGTTGGTCACAAGTCAAAGCATTTATTTACAGGAGTGTTCAGAAATTGACGGTCCCTATGTGAAACTCCGAGCGCTTCAGGAGGCATCGGTAGAGAACAGCTGGCCGAAATTAGCGTTCATAAATCGGATCAACCTTGAGCTGAACGTCCCTTACTCCGCGGAGGGCGAATATCCAGTATCCAATTTGCAAAACAACTTCGCTGCGGACGGTAATACAATGAAAACACCGGTGTTCTGACTAGTTTGTTTTGGTCTGTGGGCTGCAAACATGGCGCCGAGCGACGTAAACGTCATACGCTGTGACGTCAGCTCCAAAGCTCTATATTGATTTTCTCTCTAGTTGGACATAATAATAGAGTGAACCTGAGTGTTTGTTGTGAAGTTATCCTACTAGACGTTAAACAAACACAAAAGGGCCACAAATATATATAATATATATGAGATTACAGGAAGTAAACAGAAAAAAACACTCCAGATGAGTGTTTGTATACCTAATGAAGACTAAAGGAGAGTAGAATGTCAAAGGTGTCTGATGATAATGGGGCAGAGACCCTTAGTGACATTTCAATTACCTCCCTCATTAATTCAGTCACAAGTGAGCAGCTGGTGACAGAGAATATAATCGATGGGCAATTAATTGATTTCCTAGAGGGGGCCTGTTAGCGCCCGGGCTGCTAATCGATAGTGACAACCCTGAATTACCAGAGAGGGTCAGACTCACTGAAATGTCCCTCAGTAGCTGTAAACATGGATGTTAAAGAACTTAATTTGGCAGAAAAAGTAACACCTGTTAAAAATAAGAAGTATTTTTCCAAGAAAGAAAACAGGTGCTACAGAAACTGCAATGTTTTTTCAATCTTATGTATTTTCCAGGTTTATAGGGTTTAAATTGATAATTTAAACAGTAAATAGAAAGAAACACTGGCTTGACTGAACAAACAATGAACTGAAACGGAAATATGTTATAAAACAAACATAGAATTGATCAAAATAGTTTTGATCATCTTTGTTGTTATGCAACTAACAGATGAGGTTGGTAAAGTATCCAATAATTACACTTAAGTGAAAATAAAAAGTATCCATCCAAGAAATTACTCAAGTAAAAGTAAAACAGTATTTGGTAAAAAGCCTACTTAAGTACTGCGATGGACCAAAATATAAAGTTAAGTGGAATTTTTGGTATTTTAAGAACCAAAATGACAAAGTAACAGAAAATAACATGTTTCTAAATCAGTTTCTTTCAATGTCAAGCTTATGAAACTTTGACCCAAACAGGTCTGTGTCTGGTGAATTATTTGGTTAAAACATGTTTGATGTTCATTCAGTACAGAAAGTGCAGACAGTAGCAATGCTTCTAATAAAATTACTGTTCTCAAGGTACAGCGTATGAGAAGTTTTGTTTTTTTCTTCAAAAGTTACTCAAGTAAATGTAACTAGTTACTACCCAACTCTGGATATTAGTTTGGACTTCACAACAAAAGCTCCTCCTTCATCCCTCTGAGGTCATCCCTCCATCATCATCATCGTCCCTCCGGCAGGTGCTGAAAAGCCGCAACTTGCCGCCCCGCATTCACTTTTCCCGCAAACTGCGAGTCCGGCAGCATGAGGAGTCTGAACAACCGGGCCGAGAGCCACCTGACGGGCCGAGCCGAGTCCGAGCTGGACGCCATGGCGGACGGCGGCTGGGTGAACCACGGCTACTGCGGCTCCCCTGCGCCGCTGGTCAGCACCATCTACAGCCCCCAGCCGGCCTCCCTGCACCGGGGCTGCAAACTGGACCGCATCCAGGAGGAACCGGGCAGCTCCGACCAGAGCCCTGTGAAGAGGAACAGAGGCTGCTGCAGCTTTATCAAAGGTGGGGAAACATTTAAGTTTTACAAAAATATATATCGACTTCTGTCTGCATAATGAGTGTTATCTGTGGAAAACGGTAGAAAGAGACTTCTTTTTACCACAGCGTAATACACATAGGAAACACTCAGAAATTTTCCAATATCCTATATAAGACCTGGAAATTTCTAGCAAATTTCTAGCAAGAAAAAAATCTTAAAATGTTATATTCATTTCAGAAATTTTCTACACAACAACTTGGACATTTTAGAGTTTCAAAATTGGAGAATGTTTGATTTTTGCAACTCAGAAAAACAGAAAAAATCCAAAGGTAGAAAATTGTCTACTTTTGAAACGGAAAATTTGAGAAAATAAATAAATAAATAAATTTTATGTGTTTTTCTAGAATATTTCTGAGTTTATTCTCAAAATTTCTGCTTTTCTAGCATAATTTTCGAACTTTTCAAACTGATATTTCAGTGTTTTTTCTATAACATTTTTTAGGTTAATCTCAAATTTTTCGATTTTTTCCAGCAAATCTTAGACTTTTCAAACAGAATTTTCAATTTTTCTTTCTTGAACATTTCTGACATTAATCTAAAAATATTTGAGTTTTCTGGCAGAACTTTACTCATCCTTCTCCCTTTACACAGTGACTCTAACACGTCTTTGTGCATTTATGTTTGCTGCAGCGTTTTGGGGAACAGCTTGGACAGAAAACACGTCCAACAACAGGGAAAAGTTCATCCGCACCACTCTGAGGGAGCTGCTGGTCTACCTGGTGTTCCTGCTGGATGTTTGTCTCTGTAAGTGCTTTGAATTTCTGAACAGGTTTAATGTCCTGGTTAAATCACAAAGTCCCCTTTGTGATATTTACCACTACATGCCTCTGCTAGTTTCATCCTAAATGTTTGTTTTTAATTAAATCTAAAGGTGCAGACAATTATTTTAGTAATCAGTTAATCAATGAGTCGATTAGTCGATTAATCAGGTACAAAACGGAACACAGATGTTTTATGTAACCACTGAAGCCTTTTTAAAATACAAAATCAGAAATATACATTAAAAAATGCAAATAAACAAATAATTCCATTAATTTTTTAAAAGAGGACAAATACTTTTTTTCCTACAGTGGTGGAGGAGTTTTGGCTAAAACATATTTATTAGACAAACATGTTTTTTTGTACAGTTTTGACTTAATCAATAATTGATTAATCACAATGAATACAATTAATCGTTTAAACCTTATTTAATTAAATGTTATTTATTTTCAGTTTTGTGAAAATATCAGAAAACACAAAATGTAAGTGTAATTCTAACACGATGTAAGTGTCAAATTATTAACAGTTTTAAACATTTTAAACAACCTAAATATAAAATATATAATTAAAAAATATCAATTTTGATCTAAATTCTCTGGACATTTAAGAATTTCTCTAAAATGGTTCCCGCAGCATCACAGTTCCTCCCCTGTACCTCATCGTCAGCATTTGGTTCTTTAAGTAAACATTTCTGTGTTTGCTACATCCTTGTCTCATCTGAAGTTAGCATGTAGTGTCTAATGGTTTCTATGGCAACTTGATGATGCAGTTAAGCCTCAGATTTTTTTACATTTCTCCATCTTTCACCATCTTCTTTAGATAAAGTTGAGTTCTGGTTCAATCTACTGAAGCTAACAGAAAAACATCTCTGTCACGCTATATTAAGAAATTAATTACTAATAAAAATTTTATATGAAGTTTGATTTCATAAAAAACAAAAACATTGCTGTATTTATTTTGAAACTGTGCCCTTAATTGTGCTATAAGCAATTATTTCTTTGCATTTTATTATTTCCCAATAAAATAATGTTACTTATACATTTTCCTTTTATTTGTGATATTTTCATTTATCTTTTTCTTACAGTTGCTTATTTTTATACAGCAGCTGCCATGTTGTATTTTAAGTGTTTTAGGAGTAAAGTAGGATACGGTATTTATTTTTGACATTTTTCAGAGCAGGATGAATTCATTTTCAGGATTTTTATACTTTTTGGTTTTCATCTCATTTGCATAATGAGGCAGAAATGCATAGGGAAAAGTAAAAAGAGGAGAGGAAGAAATGTAAAAAGAACAAACGCATGGGAAAACGCAAAAGAAAATATATAAATTTTCTGGTGAAACTGCATGAATAAAAAAAGGAAAAACAATATATATTTCTTCTTGAAAACTCATGCATATGGTAATGGAAGAGGAATGTCAACATTTCTGCTTCCATTTTTAATTTTGACAGTTTTGGTCCTCCATATTAATCAGGGTCGCAAATAATTTTCTCAATTTAGTTGGTGTTTTTTTTTTTTAATAATCTGACTTCTTTTTTTCTTTTTAACTGTTGCTGTTTTTTAAAATGTGTTAAATCAACACATTAAATTCTGCGACTTGAATTAGCATTAGCATGTAGGTTAGCATGTTCAGAGGGAACATCTGGGATAAAAACCGGTTAAGAAAAATAAATAAATTCAATGTTACCTCTTTGTGGAAGATAATTACATAATTTCCATGGGTATTTTTGAGTATTTGAGTAAATCTGAGACTAATTGCGGATGGAAACTTTCCTCTCAATGCCGCTGTTGTTGCTCTTTTGTCCAGCTGAGCTTTGGGAGTGAAGGGGGAACAAGTGCTGCTGCTCTCTTGGCTTTTAGCGATAAGAGCTTTAGCTCCTTTTGTGGCTTTGTGTGGGTTGGACTGTCATTGTTTGACGAGGCTGTTTGCCTCCAACCGACATGCTTTATCCAAACAAATTACCGGGACTAATCTGGATCCTTTTAGCCGAACAAAGCCCGCGGTTTTCTTATCTGGGAGCTAGCCAGGTGTTAACAATGTGATTACGCTGATGTGCTTTCAGTGACCTACGGTATGACCAGCTCCAGCAGCTATTATTTCACCAAAGCCATGACGGATCTGTTTGTGGGCTCGGCCAGCCAAAATGGAGTCACGTTTCAGACCATTGGCACCATGGCCGACTTCTGGGACGTGAGTTTCATGTTTGTTTTTCCACGTTTTGCTTGCTGATGTAAGATGGCGTGTCAGGGCTACTGTAGATGGAAGAAAAACTGAGAAAATTCCTGCCAAAAAACTGAGAAATTTTGAGATTAATACCAAACCTTTTCTAGAAAGAGCAGGGACATTTCTGAGTTTGAAAAGTAGAAAATTTTCAAGAAAAAATATTGGACATTTTAAGATTGATCACAAAAACTTTCTGAAATTTCTGAATTTGAAAAGTTTTTTTTTTTTTTGTTTTTTTACTTTTGGAAACGTCTGAAATTCAGAAGTAAAAATTTTTAAACTTTTGCAGGTCAAAAATTTTCAAATGTTTTCTAGAATATTTCTGAGAATAATCTGAACATTTCTGAATTTTTTTCTACCAAATTTTGGGTTTCACAAGCGCAGAAATTTCCTTGATTTCATATATATATATAAGAGAGATTAATATAAAAAAATTCTGAATTCTTTTCTACCATATCATTTATTTTTCAAGCTCAGAAATGTCCAGGTTTTTTAGAAGATTTAATCTCAAAGTTAAATTTAGTTCTGTTTTTCTATCTATAGTGGCTCTAATCCGCCGTCGTACAAATGAGAGAATGAGTTAAAGTTAAAATCAGTCTCTGTCTTATTCTCTCTGTAACACCAGTACGCCCAGGGTCCGTTACTGGAGGGGCTTTACTGGACCAAATGGTACAACAACCAGTCCCTGGACAGTGGAAACCAGTCGTTCATCTACTATGAGAACATGCTGCTCGGAGTTCCCCGGATGAGGCAGATTAAGATTAAAAACAACTCCTGCAAAGTCCATGAAGACTTCAAAGATGAGATTTCCGGATGCTTTGACGTCTACAACGAGAAGAAGGAGGACGACCTCAGCTTCGGTCTCATCAACGGCTCTGCGTACGCCTCTTCTCATCTCCTGCGAAACAACGAAAATGATGGGGTGGCTTTTAAAGCGACACAGTCAAAGATAAACAGCCGTAATCTGGGTTACGTAGTTTTTCATGGGAGAAAAAATAGGGATTCGTTCTAAAAAGTCATATTTTCACAATGTTATAAAACAGTTCCAAGATAAATATTTAGTTTTTAAACTAAATATTTAGTTCCACATTTAGTTAGCAACTAAATATTTATATATTTAGCAAGCTAAATATTTAGCTTGTTCATTAAACATTTGAGCTTTGTGGTAAATATTTAGCTTGTTCATTAAACATTTAAGCTTTGTGGTAAATATTTAGCTTGTAGACTATATATATTTTTTGTAAGCTAACTATTTTGCTTTTTTGCTAAACCTTTAGATCTGAGCTAAATATTTAGTTGAAAAACTAAATATTTAGTTTAACATTTAGTTAAGCTAACTATTTTGCTTGCTATCTAGACATTTAGCTCATAGCTAAATATTTTTGGCTGTCAACTAAACATTTAGCTTTGAGCTACATATTTAGCTTACAGACTAAATATTTAGTTAGTGACAATTATTTCATTTGCTAACTAAACATTTTACTCAGCAAGCTAACAGCTAGGAAGCTTACTGCTTGCTAACTGAATATTTAGCTCTGAACCAAATCCTTAGTTGGTAAACTAAAGATTTAGTTAGCAACCTAGATATTTTTCTTGCAAACTAAACATGAACCTAAGTATTTGCTTTGTAAATATTTAGCTCACTAGTTAAAATTTTAATGGATGAAATAGTGAAATATGAGTATGATAGGCTAAACATCCCAGAGTAATGGTGTCACTTTACAAACCCCATACAATGTATATATATATATATATAAACATTGTTGTGGCAGCATTGAGAGAAATAAACCTTCCTCCTCTGTAGGTGGTGCTACCACACAGAAAAAGACATCAAAGGTTCCTCCTACTGGGGCCTCCTGACCACGTACAGCGGGGCCGGGTTCTACCAGGACCTGAGCCGGACCAAGGAGGACAGCGCCAACATCCTGGCTGAACTGATGGAAAACCTTTGGCTGGACCGAGGAACTAGGGTGGTTTTCATCGACTTCTCAGCCTACAATGCAAACATCAACATGTTCTGTGTCGTCAGGTGAAGTTTTCCAACATTTTATCACATTTAAAGGTGACCCATTATGCTTCCTTGAACAAGTTAGGATGTGTCTATGGCCTATACAAAACACGTTTATCTGATTTGTTTTGCATAAAATCAGTCTTAGATGATATTATACAACAGTACATCTTTGAAAAGCAGAAGTGGAACTTTCTGCACAACAAACGAGAATGCAGAAAGTTTTTTCTGGGTGGTAAGTCAACAACAAAACATCTGCCTTTTCCAGCAGCCATTGTACAGCGCATACAGCGGTAAAACCAAAGGTGCTCGACACCAAAAAACATTAAATTTTCTGTGTTCATCTGTTCAGCCATTTGGAGGAACAATGGCTGGAATTTATTTCATTTATTTTGGTTGCATACAAACTCATTTTGGTTCTTTCTGACTGGTCGGTTTGCGTCTCCCAGGTTGGTGGTGGAGTTCCCAGCGACCGGCGGCGCCGTCCCGTCCTACCAGATCAGAACCGTCAAACTGATCCGCTACATCACCCACTGGGACTACTTTGTCCTCGGCTGTGAGTTGGTCTTCTGCGTGTTCATCCTCTACTACGTGGTGGAGGAGATTCTGGAGCTGCGGATACACAAGTTTGCCTATTTCAAAAGCATCTGGAACATCCTGGACATACTGGTCATACTGGTAGGAGACGGATTCAGGCCCAGATTCAGATCCGCTGTTCGTACTGAAGGAAGTAACGGCGTTTTTCTCTCCAGCTCGCCATCGTTGCGATTGTCTTCAATGTCTTCCGGACCATCAAAGTGGATAATCTGCTCGGGTCGCTGCTGGAACAGCCGGATTTATACGCCGATTTTGAGTTTCTGGCTTTCTGGCAAACCCAGTACAACAACATGAATGCTGTGAATTTGTTCTTCGCCTGGATCAAGGTAAACTTTTCACATCTTTTACTGTTTATTGTTACACTTAAAAAAGTTTCCAGGCCCCTTAAATGTTT
Source organism: Poecilia latipinna (assembly GCF_001443285.1). Classification (NCBI taxonomy): domain Eukaryota; kingdom Metazoa; phylum Chordata; class Actinopteri; order Cyprinodontiformes; family Poeciliidae; genus Poecilia; species Poecilia latipinna. The sequence continues at coordinate 145,590 of NW_015113090.1, read as the reverse complement.
CAGACCAGCAAACTGATGAAGATAAACAGCCGTAATCTGGGTTATTTAGCTTTAGGGATTCATTTTTAAATGTCCTAATTTCACAATGTTATTAATTTTTCATTCAAAGATTTCACAGTTCTAAGCTAAGTATTTAGTTTTTGAACTAAATATTTAGTTCCACGTTTAGTTAGCAACTAAATAGTTATATATTTAGAAGCAGAATTTTTAGCTTGCTAAATATGTATTTGGTTAACAAGCTAACTATTTAGCTTGTTCGTTAAACATTTAAGCTCTGGGCTAAATATTTAGCTTACAGACTATATATATTTTTTGTATGCTAACTATTTTGCTTTCTTGCTAAACCTTTATATCTGAGCTAATTATTAGTTTAACATTTAGTTAACAAGCTATTTTGCTTGCTATCTAGACATTTAGCTCATAGCTAAATATTTTTTAACTGTCAGCTAAACATTTAGCTTTGAACTACATATTTGGCTTACAGACTATTTAGTTAGTGACAACCATTTAACTTGCTAACTAAACATTTAGCTCAGCAAGCTAACAGCTAGGAAGCTTATTGCTTGCTAACTGAATATTTAGCTCTGAACTAAGTCCTTAGTTGGTAAAGTAAATATTTAGTTAGCAACCTATTCAAAATAAACATAATATAAATAATCACAAAATATGGTTTTTTAATAGTTATTTCATTTAGTAAGAGAAAAGGCAACTAGTTTTCCTGTATGAAAAAGTATTCACCTCTAAACTTTGGAGGCGACTGAGAGGCAGTGAGCTGTTCACTGCAAAAACACAAAAACTTACCAAGTATTTTTGTCTAATTTGCAAATAATATTTTAATTTACACACAGACTATATCTCGCTGATATAGGAGATATAGTTTTTCACACAGGGCCAGATTGGTTTGGATAGCAAGCTAGCTAAGTTAGCATGACGCCATTTTAAAATTAGCCTTTAGCTGTAACTTTTCAGAGTAACGAAGGAGAAAACCATCAGACAGTAACCTCCTTTTGATCTTTCTGTAGATTTTCAAGTACATCAGCTTCAATAAGACGATGACGCAGCTGTCCACCACGCTGGGCCGATGCGCCAAGGACATCCTGGGCTTCGCCATCATGTTCTTCATCGTCTTCTTCGCCTATGCGCAGCTTGGATACCTGCTGTTTGGAACCGAGGTTGAATCCTTCAGCACATTCGTCAAGTGCATGTAAGTGGTGACAAATATCCAGAGTAACTACATTTACTCTTTTGAAAAAGTTTACTTTTAGGAGTATTTTTACTGCGCTGTACCTTTTACTTTTACTTGAGTAATTTTAGTTTGAAGGATTTCTACTTTTATTTGAATAAATTTTCTGTAATTTCTACCCACTGAATGAAAAACAAACATGTTTTAACCTAAAGTTCCCCAGACACACACCTGCAGTTTTAATTAAGAACAGCTACTTTTTATTTTTACTTAAAAATATGTTGAAGTAGTTCTACTCTTAATTGAGTAATATTTTTATTTACCCACTGCTGTAAATATTACCAAACAGACTAACTGGAAAAACTGCGTCGGTTTTCCTTCTGTTGCAGTTTCACACAGTTCCGGATAATTCTTGGCGACTTCGATTACGATGCAATCGACCGCGCAAACCGAGTCCTGGGGCCCATTTACTTCGTCACCTACGTGTTTTTTGTTTTCTTTGTCCTGCTGGTAAGAATTTCTGCAACAAATGTTTGATTTTAGGGCTAAACCTGAGCGGCGGTTCATGTGTTTCTCCTTCCAGAACATGTTCCTGGCCATCATCAATGACACCTACTCAGAGGTCAAAGAGGAGCTGTCGTCTCAGAAGAACGAGCTGCAGATTACTGACCTCATCAAACAGGTACGGACCAGATTAAATCACCTAATATCCACACAAGGATTACTAACGACACGGATTCCTTAAAACCTCCAGAGCTACATGAAGACTTTCATGAAGCTGAAACTGAAAAAAGAGAAAATATCGGACGTTCAGGAAGCTCTGCAGTCTGGATCCGGAGAAATCGAATTCAAGGATTTCAGAGAGACTCTTAAAGAGTAAGAGGCAATACGTAAAAATATTATTATTATTATAAATCCTGTCTAACATCAGAGCTGAATTTGCAGGATGGGTCATGAAGATAAAGAAATATCCGCGGCTTTCTCACAGTTTGACCGAGACGGAAACCAGGTTCTGGATGTAGACGAACAAACGAGGATGAAAATCGAACTGGAAGAAAAACGGGTTTGTTTCAAACTAAATCAATCATCTGTTTTTACAGTGTCTTGGAAAAGTATCCCATTCAGAAAATGTGGGAAAAAAATTAAATTAATTATTCTGTTTGGTTTGGGTGTAAAAATCAGGATGCTCTTAACGCCGAGCTGAACAACCTGGGAAGGAACTACGGAAAAGAGTTTCCGGAGAATCGTTCGGCCTCAGATGATGAAAAGAGTCGAGGCTTCGTGGTGCAGGACCAGTTCCTCAGGTAAAAACAGATTAATTTGGGAAAATGAGACGTGACTGGTGAAACGGATTAAAAGCAGGTTTTGTTCCTGACAGGCTGAGCAGGCGGGTTCTGCAGATGGAAACGTCGGTGGCGGCGCTCACATCCAGGATGGACCTGATCATGGAAAAACTGGGATTAATGGGAAACAACGTCAGTATTCAGATTGAACCAGATTAAAATGTTTCTATGCTCTATTGGGCAAAAGTTTTCTGCTTTCCTTTAAAAGCCTGAAATTTGAAATAAAATGTAGTTTTTATAAAAAGGATCAAATTTCCTATTGTAATAAAATATATAACTTTTACTTTCCAAAAATCATGTAACTATGGAAACTCATTTGAAAGAAAAAGCAGGAAGTCGTTTTTACGAGTTTCAGTTTCATTATGAAAGACAAAGTCATAGTTTTGACTTTCAGTCGTAATTTTCAGATTTAGTCATAATGTTGATATTTTCCAAATAAAATCTCCTTTATTTATCTAATTTTATCTGATTTTCTCCCCCAGAGCAATCGATCGTCTTCACTGACGTCTCAGATGTGATGAACCTGCTGGAAGCGGATCAGTGAAAAATATCACCGCCTGAAAACAAGCTAGCAGCAGCAGGTTGTCCTGGAAACGTGTAAATACTGTAAAAATTATTACGACTGTATCGCCTACCAGCTATCTGACTGCAGCAGAACGACGGCGCAACAGGGCCAGAAGACCAGGAGGAGTAAATTTCAGCCAAAAAACTCAGAAATTTTAAGATTAACCTCTGGAAATTTCAAGGTTATGGACATTTCTGCTTTTGAAAAATCAAAAATATAAAATTTTTGTAAATTGAAAAGTCAAAAGATTGGTAGAGAATGATCAAATAATTTTAAATTAAATTCAAATTTTCTAGAAAATAAATGAGATTTTGAGATTTATTTCAGAAAACTTGGGAAACAAATCCAAGTTTTTTGGGGGGCAAGTGCAAATCTGTCAGTTTCAAAATTTAAAAAATGTCAAATTTTAGAAATTTTCTGACTTTGAAAAGTCTAAAATTTCCTTGAGAAAACCCTGAAATTTTGAAATTAAACTCAGAAATTTTCTAAAAGTAAATTGGAAATTTCTGAGATAAAAATGTCATAATATTTTAATCTCAGAAATGTTCTGGAAAAAAATTTGAAATTTAAAGTAAAAAAAAAAAGACTTTTGGAAACTTTTTGAGCTTGAAAAGTTAAAACTTTAATAGAAAAAAACTCCCAAATTTTTAAATAAGAGATTTTCTGGAAAAAACTTGGAAATTTGTTTCAAAAATTTACTTTTTTTAAATTTATTTTTGAAACCTCTATAATTTTTTAAAATCAAAATTTGTTTACTTTAAATTACCAAATTTCCATGTTTTTTTTCTAGAAAATTTCTGAGATTAATTTCAAAATTTGGCTTATTCTGACAGAAACTTACTTTTTGTTCCATCTGCAGCGGCCTCGATGCGCAGTAGAGATGAGACAGAAAGCAAATTAATGTTTAGTTGGTTTCAGTGGCACAGCCATGTTTCTAAAAACTAAGTACACCCTGTGCTGTAACATCTTACACCACCGGCAGCAGAAAAGCTCCTGCTGGGTTGGCAAATTGTTCTCACTAGAAAGAAATTCAAACAGATTGGAAGTGACTCAAATCTGACTCCACAAAAATCTGATTTCATCGTTGTGAGATTCTGCTGTTAAATATTTCCATCTCTACCAAGTGAGTCAAAAAACATCGAGGGCGTCTTTAGAGCTTCTACTTCAATCCTTTTTAACCATCTTGTTATTAATGCTAACAGCATTTAGCATACCGAGGCCTGGAGGCAGACATTTCCCACTTTTTGAAAAAATGTATCCTGTCCAGCTGTAAATCAATCAGATTTTATGTCAAAGTGCCAAAAAGAATCCGAACCGTTTTATTTTCAGACGTTTATGGACCAATTGATATATATTTAGAATATTGTAAGAATTTGCTCTGGGTTGATTTCAGTCAATTTGGACAAGGAGGTGGAAAAGAGCAAGACATAAGAAATATTTTCCACATTTGGAAAATGTTCCTTTAATATCCTGGAATCGGGCTTATAACCAGCGGTGCTTTCATTTAATTTTTATGAAAAGTGGGGGTCAGGTCTGGCCTGTAAAAAATTTAGGCTGGGGAAACTTAAAAAAATAAAATAAAAACTTCAGGTGTGGGCTGTGGTCCCCTTTATCCCCCCTCTTGAAAGTGCCACTGCTTATAACTTAAAACAGACTAATACTGAGTAACAGCTGCTCAGTGTTTCAGAGCAAATAACTACAAAAACTTATGGTCTTAATGGTGTTAACGCTAATAAATAAACTTAACTTCCCCCACTTTACTCATACAGAAGCAGCAGGGGTGTACTTAGTTTCTATCACTGTATGGAGATCAAAACTTTCTCTTCGCTATGATTGTAAATCTGTGTTGCAAAATAAATACTTACACAGTGGCGTTAGTGAAAAAATAAAATGTATTTACTTCATATTCTAATCATGCTGCCTTTTCAGAATGAGCACAAAACCTCATTATATACTGGATAGTAGTTTACTTTGACTAGACCTACGAGGCCTTTAGAAGTGAGCTTCAAAAATGTTGTCCTGTAAGTTAAAAATCTTTAGTTTGATTAAATCTGTTAATGTTGCATAAAAAGCAGTTTTACAGTGTTTGTGTTTTGCTGTCAGACTCATAGAAAACATTCATGATGTCTAATAAACGTCCTGAACAACGAGGTACAAATGCTCCTTTATTTGAAGTGGCCGAGTTTTCTGTTCTGCTAACAGCTCCAAAAATAATTACATTCACGTTCGAAGCGATTCGTTTGTGCAGCTCAGCCACTTCCTGCTGCACACAGGAAATGGCACACACACATAAATACCAGGAAAAATTCAACGTTTTCAAAACAAATCGGCCGTTTGACTTTATTAACAAATCAGTTAAGGCGTATTCATAAATTATGCTGCTAAAATATTCAAAAAGAATATTCTTCTAGAGGGAGTTAACCAACATTATGTACATTTTATAAAGGTTTACGATTCCTTGAACACTTCAAAACTGAAAAGAACCAAAACATTTCGTTCAGCAGACATAAATTAGCTTTTTAAAGGGCACATATCATACATCATATCCTAAACCTGCAGTAGATTTTTAAAAAGATTTTTTTAAATAAAAATACCCTGGTAACCACACCGCTCTTAAACAGGAAGTGAATACCATATATGGAAGCTGTGATATTCAGTTTTTATGTTTTTTACTGGAGAAACTGTTTAGTTTAAAAAGGGGAACATGTTGAATGGATGTTTTATTTTCAGCATTATGAAATAAAGGAATAAAGAGGACACAACAGAGTTTATAACATGGCTACAACGGATCACCGCTAAGGTGGATATGGTTGTTTGTGAGCATAAAGTTTACCCAGAAATTAAATACCTTTTTTCTTTTTCCAGCTGTTTTTATTTGTCCACAAAATGTTTACTGATTTCTGCAGGTCCAATTAAATCCCCAAAAGTTCCTGATGCATGTTTAGCCCTGATAATTAGCTTCAACGTTGAGCATCAAAACCAAACAATTGAGTTCGACTGCAAATCAGTATTTATTCCTCTGATCCAGCACTTTTAGGTCTAAAGAACTTGGTTTACAAATATCAAACCTGGAGATAAACTTCTAGAGTTTGACTGGCGTGTCACAACGCATCGTAGTAAAAGACGGACATTTTATATGGAAAAAGTGAGACTTACACAATCACTGTACATGTATTCTGGTCAGAATCACAACAGCTGGCAAAATTTGTGGTTTGTATTTTGTTTTTGTGGTGAATTATGGCACCAAAAAGAGCAGATAAATCCCAAGGTCGGGTGCTGGTTGGCTAGGTCTCCAATGTACCTCAAAAATTACCATATAAATATTCATCTTATTTAAAATTCAAGATGGAGACTTTCCATCACTCTTGAGCAACTTCTAAGTGTTTTTTCTCCATTTTTATGATGGAAATTAATTAATCTTCCTGGTGAAAATGCTAATATATGCCCTTTAAATTCTGACACACCATGCAGAATAGCACAAATAAAACCCAAAACAGCAGGATTCAAGTAATTGTCTTATTGTAAATTGACTAGAAATGAAAATGTTTTAAAAGAACAAAAAAAACTTCCTAAAGTTTGAAAGCATCAAATGAAAATGAAATAAATCCTGCTGCCAACCAGAAATCAACATTTAAAAAGAGAGAGCTCCTCTGACCAAACTGCTTCAAAATGAGCAAAAAGCCACCTCTACCAGGTTTTAATGTTATTTACACAAGGAGTGAAAAGGTGCAGCTTTGTCCAGATTCAACAACATAAATTCAAACTTGGCTGCATTATCGTCCAAAATAAAACGTCTGAAAACGACGAGCCCTCCGCTGCAAAAAACAAACTCCTTTAAAAAGATGGCGTTCTCAGCATTTCTTTGTACACAAACTTTCTTCAGGAAAACAAAAATCCCACTTAGATTTCAAAGAGCAACACAAAGCAGCCGAATAATAATCTTCAAAAAGATCGATTTATGCAAAACTGCGTTAAAACCAGACATGAAAAGGAAAAACTATAACGTTTGCTCTGTGTTTTAGAAAAATGTCCCGATTAGTAAATCCATTAAAATATACTTCTAAAATCATTTCCAGACTGGGAGGAAGGATAATTTAACATTCATGCTGCTAATCCACATCCAAAGTGTTTTGAAATGTCAAGTTTTGGATTTAAAAACTGAAAAAATTGTGACTAAGAAGTTTTTCTGTTTGGATTCCAAATGTTTAAAGTTTGGTTTATCCTTCAGTATTCAGGCCAGGTTAGCTGCTTTGGTTTTCCTTTTCCAAAACATCAAAATAGTAAATAATCACCTTATAAACAAAGTTCTGAGTCAGGAGGACAGTGATTTATAAAACCGGTTGTTAACAACCAAACTCTGTATAAATACGACTCCTGCTCTCTCGTTTCTGTCCGGATGAAAAGTGCCGTTTTGTTTTTCCCTTGGTGGTGTGTTCGGGTCGGAAACGTCTCACTGCATCTGGTAGCCGGCCATGTTGAAATTCCCCACGTTGGAAACGACGGCGTCAGGAGGCGTCGGCGCCGAGGCGTAGCCGCCCATCCAGGCCGTCGACTGCGACTGCCTGCAGGCCGAGCAGAGCAGCAAATATTCACTCAAATATTTCAGTTTCAGCGGATTTTACTAAATGCTGAACAGAGTTTAAAAAGTCTGGGGGAAGAAAACGGTTTTAACTGATTATACAAAGTTTGTTCACTTTATACGCATCTTGTATCACTTACATAACTTCTGATTTTTTTAAAAACCTGTAAAACAATACAAACGTAGGAAATAAAACACTTTTTAACTTTACCTGTCGCAATCAGCAATAAATCAACTAATTGCATGATCAATTAAACCAAGCACAATAATTTCTGTTTGCATGATTTATAGTTATAGTAATTTATAGTTTCTCTCAAAAACTGGATGATAAAATGTTTCATTCTGGTGCGTTTAAAACCCCCAAACTGTCCCTTTGATTAGGACTGTTATATTTACTACAGATGCACAGATATGAACATTTGTGCCGATATCGATATCCAATATTAATATTTCCGATATGTCTATAATCTATATCTACTGATATTATATGGATTTCATTACTATTTCAACACTTTTGGGGAAAAACAACCAGAAGTGGATAAAAAATAACTACCGGTTGTTCATATCGGCCCAGTTTCATTTATCGGACCGATATCAATGTGTTGAAAAATGACCGATGTTGTTCCATACCGATGTTGATGCCGATATATCGTGCATCCCTAATTTATTCCTTTTTTACCTTTGGTCAATGAACTGAAATTAAATTCAGTTACAATTTGCAGTTTAATTATATGAATCACATTTTTTAATGTGACTGGTGTAAAAAAACACATATTAGAAATTTAAACGTTTCTCAAACAACAATACCGTTGCATAAAAAAGAAGCAATAAACAGTTTTTTATTGTAATTTTTATGATAACATTTTAATTGAATTACATCCATTGTCAAGAATTTTAAGCACCCTGACTAATTGTGTTTAAATCATAAAAGCTTCACAAAATTTAACAGAAAAAAGCCAGGAAAAAAAACAAAAAAAAAAAACATCTTCAGAATTAATTTTGTATTCCATGTTTATCTGAACTTTAAAAATATTCCGCAGCAGGAACTCCATATACGGTAAACTGCTGTCAGGGATTCCTCTTAAAGAGACGGCGTCCTAATGGAACAGGAACTCACTCGGCTCCGTATCCCTGCTGGCTCCATGTCTGTCCGTACATGTTGTAGGAGGGAACCTGCCAGCCGTTGGCCATGTACTGGCTGTACTGCTGCTGCTGCTGCTGCTGCTGCTGCTGCTGCGGGTCGCTGTACACATGGCTCCACTGGCCCCAATGGCTGTAATCCACCTGACAACACAGTTCATCAGATTAACAATCTGACTACATAAAAAAAGATGGCTCATTCTGAAGAGTTTTCATTTAACCATTAGTAAAAGAAGAAAATAAACATCCTATGTACTAAAATCATTTAGGATGAATCTGCAGCTAAAAAATATACAATGTGAAAACTTCAACCTTTTCTGCTTAACAGGGATGATCGATTGATTACTTTTTGGATTAACCGATTAATATCTATAAAGCAAAAGATGCTTAATAATAGGGAGATTTTTGTATTTTTACAGTATTTTAACTGGGTAAAACTAAAACTGAGGAGTTCTGGGTCCAACATTTTCACAGACAAAAAAGTAAAAAAAAAAAAAACCTAAAAAAACCCAGAAATGTCTATTTGTTTTGTTCAGCTTTGGCTTAATTACTCCCTTAAATGTGTTTTATTTTTCACCAAACTGCCTTTTTCCTTTGAGTGTATATACTCCAGTTAACAATTACTAAATTAGACGATTATTTCAGTAATCGATTAATCACGATTAATCGTTTCGGCCCTACACTCAAGCCTTTTTATGCATTTGAAGTATATTAAAAGATGTAAATAAACAAATACTTTGATTCTTTTTTGAAAAGAAAAACATTTTACTGGCTAAAATGCAACATAGCGTTCCTTCAGTAAATGGAACAGAGTGAAGATAAAACTGCCACTTTATCAGTTTTGGCAAAAACATCTACAGACAACGGTGTTTTCATTTTAAATACAAAATTTATATATAGTTTGTACAAATTTACTGCTCTGAATGCGTTTTTATTTCACCAAATGGCCTCTTTTTTCCATCTGTATTCTCCAGTTAACAACTGATTACTAAATTAGTTCAATTATTTTGATAATTGATTAATCATGATTAATCGTTGCAGCTCCAGGGATTAATACTTCAAAAGGACTTCACAAAGATAGAAATGACATGAAAAACCAGAAACAGATTGGAAATCTGTGTCAGATTTTTAGTTATTTATTAAATAAATCAAACCGGTCAAAGTTTTACAGTGACCATGTGTCGTAGTTGGGAGGCAGAAACACAAACACTTGAGCTGAATCTCCTGCCAACATGCTGACTACACAGTCTGTCTGCCGCACTTTGACTAATTTGTTTGGCACAAATGAAACAATGATATCTGTAAAAAATGAAAACAACAATCACTGAAGCAGCAGTAACTTCTGGACAGACGCCAAATTTAGCTTCAAACATCATTTTCTTAAAACAACTGTGTGAAAATAAACACTCACTGTTGCTAGATTCAGCACCAGGAAATATTACATTTAGAAAAATACATTATTTATACCTCTTGGTCTAAATAAACCACAAACTTTAATATACTTTATTGGGATTTTAAGTGATAAAGCAACACAAAGTACCACATAACTGGAAAATGGAAGAAAAACACGGTTTTCTAACTTTCTAGCAAAGATTCTTGACTGTATTTAGCAGTGGACTTTGAGTAGACCATTTTAACACTGCAAGTGTTGTAATAAAATAAAATCTCATCTTCTACTTTATTATTTTATTTCAACTTGGAGATTGAACCCTGTAGTTCAGCCTTGGAATGTGACTGGATAGGAACGTTTAGACATATATATTTACAGACAAATGAGTTTTTATCTTAAATGAAAAATGTAGACAGGTTTTGTACAGATTTGACGTAATTACTGCTCCGAGTGTGATATTCTTCCAGAAAATTAGAGTCTGTATATTTTAATAATTAGTCATTGTCATTTCAGCAATCGATTAACCTGTTGGTCTCAGGTTGTCATTCACAATGACAGGGGTGTCAAACTCCAGTCCTCAAGGGCCGCTGTCCTGCAGTGTTTAGATGTGCCACAGGTAAAAAACAGTGGAATGAAATGGCTTACTTACCTCCTCCCTGTGTAGATCGGTTCTCCTGAGCCTTGCTAATGACCTAATTATTCTTTTCAGGTGTGGTGCAGCAGAGGCACATCTAAAAGTTGCAGGACAGCGGCCCTTGAGGACTGGAGTTTGACACCCCTGTCACTAGAGGACCCAAATTTGGGTCCTCTAGTGACAGACAGGTTAAACACGATTAATTTGATTAATCGTTTTAGCCCGATCTAAAATACTCCTAAAAAACCATCTAAAACGGCTGAACTTTTTTCTTTTCTTCGTGTTTTTCTGTGTCTGGGTTTTCTAAGATTTAACACAAAAATATAATTTGACCTGAATGACTTCAGAGCAGCTCTGGCTTTAAGTTTAGTTACTGTTTTTACGGGACTGTATTTTCATATTATTAGCTCTGTCCAGCCTCTCTGACGATGCCGCCATGTTCAGTTTAGGTTTCGCCTGTTTTGCGTCATTTAACACCAACCTGCTGTGGGCTTTTTGCCATGTCAGGAGACTCTTTGCCCCAGTAGCACTTCACCATCTGTCCCTCAATGACTGTCCCGTTTACAGAGACGATGGCGTGCGCAGCGCTGTCATGGGTGGAGAACCTTCAATACAAAAGGAACAAAACGGATCAGAACACAAGCAGTGTTACTGCCAACATGCTACTGTTGACATCTAGAGGCTAAACGCTGCCATGAGCCCTAATGATACCTGATGAAGGAATATCCTTTCTCTGGAAACACCCTGACCTCCATGATTTGACCAAATGGTGAAAACGTCTGTCGGATCAGATGTTCTGGAAGAACCACAGAGGAGAAAAAAATGTTATTCTGGTTAATTCTTTCAGTTTGGCAACCGGTAAGACGCCTATAAATATAGAGTGACGACATGGTGCAACAATGGCCTCCAGAGAATGTGGCACTCGCCTGTGAGACCCAGCTGGATCCCGCCGCAGTACACCGTGCAGTTCTGTGGACTCGACTGATTCACCACGTCATCAAACCTCAGCTGCTTTGAGCCGTCTGGCAAGAAACAAAAACAACAACAGATTTTAAAACAAACACAGAACTAAAAACCCATCCATGAAGAGATTGCCGTTTTAACACTGAAGGTGCGACCTCACAGCAGGAATCAAGGCTGAATCAGATTATCAGGTTACCATGGAAATGGCCCTGGCTGAAAGGCTTGTTTTCCCACTTTGGTTCGATTGACGACCAAAGTTGCGACATTTGTTACATTTTCAGCTGCTGCGGTTCGAACAAACCAAACCTTTTGAAAAACCTGTTCCCCTCCTCACCTGTGGGGGCGATGCACCAAAAATACAGAAGGAAAAGACACAAAACCACTGAAAAAGACACTGAGTGTAACTTCCGTCTTCATGAAATGTACACAAAAATGGAGTAGTGTCAGATTTCAGTGTTTGAACAGTTTCTTTTTTGTCTTCAGTAAAAGACCACGAGCCATTTCTCCTGTTTGTTTTGGCTGCATTTACCCAGAATGCCCTGCGCTGTAGACAAGTCCTGCTCTCCGGTCTCTTAGTGTTCACATATGCATTCGAACCAGAGTTCAGTTTTTAGAGTTCAATTAGCATTCAGATCTCCCCAAACGAACCGGACTCTCTAGACAAGTTTTCTAGAGAACATTTCTAAATCTTAAATGTTTTAAACAGGTTTGGTATAATTACTTCTCTGAATGTGCGATTCTTCCAGAAATCTGCCTCTTTGCGATTAATCAATTACTAAAATAGTTGATGATTATTTGAATAATTGATTAATCGTGATTAATCGTTTCAGCTCTATGGTAGATTACGGAGTTATAATCCCAGATTGCAGATTCCTAATCCTCTCTATCGAAGCAACAGACAGAAATCTGTGTTGGCAACATTTGCTGATTGTTGCATTTTTTAAATGGAGTTTGGTGTGAATATGAATGAGTTTTAAAGTGGAATTGATTTGAATCACTCAACAAATGCTATGTCATTGGATTTTAGGCCATTCAATGTTTATATTCTTATTAAAAACTGACAATTTAAATAAAAGAAGTGCAAGTATTTAAATTAAAACATTTTGCTAAATGTGGCACACAAAAAAAGTCATATTAATCGATTAATCGTAGAATAATTGATTAAAATAATGCAGTAAGTGTCTTTAAATGAATAATTTCCTGTCGATACTCACTGTCCTGAGCACTTTTGGGGGCCGGAGGTTTACGCGTCGCCCAGTTTGTCCTGATCTGCCGCCCGCCGAGCCACTGACCCGCCATGTGAGAGATCGCATTTTCTGCATCCTGAAACCCAAACAGAGGAACAGCGCAGCTCTTCAGAAACAAAAATAAACTGCAGAAATTACAGTTTTCAATTCTGCAAAACTTAAAAACTGGCATTGGCAATGAGGAAACTGGGGTGTGTGACGTTTAGTGGCACTAGCTGACTGTCATTTCATCTATTCTGAGCATTTTAAGGAGATGGAATAATAAAGGAAAAACATAACCTTCGGTCTGTGTTCCTGTACTGAAGCCTTACCAGTTTGTTGTAGAAGGACACAAATCCATACCCTTTTGATTTGCCAGTTGTAATGTCCTTCACGACACGAGTATCTCTGAGGGGAAAACGAGGAAAAACAAAAATCAGCAAAATTTAGAAAGGCAATCCTCAGTAAAAAAAGGAACCACGCAAACACACAAACTCCTCTACTCTGACCTACAGTGGATTAAATTAGCTAACATGACCTACTGCTGGCTTCTTCAACACAAACATGAACAGATACATGCAGCCTACAGTATGCTTTAAATTATTTCACCACATTTTGGCTCAATCCTAGAGATTAAATTGACAGATTACCATGCATTCCTAAAATCTGCTGTAACTGCTATTCCTACAGACAGAAATGTAAATATATATATAAATATAAATATATATGAAATATCAGAAGAAAAAAAGGAATTAAATGGCATACGTGGCCTGTTAACAGATTTCTGTATTTTTCCTGGTCAATTCTTTACCACCATTATGCCGTTTGGACTTTGGGCAGCTGTAAATTTTGAGAAATTGACATTTTCAGAAAATTTTGGAAGAAGAGGATCATTGATCTACAAACAACACTACACAAATCAAAAAATGAGACAATTTAAGCAAAGCTGTCGAGGTTAAAAATAATAATAAAAAAAAAAAAAAAAACACTGTTGTATCTGCAAATAAAAACATGTGGGAATTAAAAAAATGTAATAATAGAGGAAGAAAAAAAAAACTACATCTGAGTCTCCAGAGTGAACAGCTCCTTGCTGTTAGCCTTCAAGCTGCTGTCCAATCCTATGAGCATTTCTGCAAAATAACCAAAGGGCTATTAAAACTTCACTGTGAAGAAGTACTTTAAAGGCGGTTCAGGTTCACACAAAGCTTGCATGTTGCTCTGAAGCGCTCGGTTCACTTACCGCGCTCTACATGGCGATAAAACGTAGGAACTGGTTAAATGCACAAACCGTAAAACACAAAACCCATATGACTGCTTAAATCTGTTAGAGTGGTTAAAAACACACACTGCTTTGCAAAAGTCTTCCTTCTCCTGAGCATCTTAAATCTGTCATTTGATAAATATTACATTTAATCTGGTTTTGAGGGAATTTTGTGATAGAAAACCACAAATTAATGCACAATTTTATCCAGTTTTTAACATTTATAACAAAGAAATCCTTCATTTGTCTGCAAAAAGAGCATCCACACATCATGATGCTGCCACCACCGTGTTTCAACACGGAGTTTGGGTGCAGTAGGATTTTTTCTGTTCATCAAAGTTCCACTTTTTTTCACGTGTTTCCAAACTTTTATTCTTATGGTTTTTAATAATACTGTTCTTCCCACCTGAGCTGTGGGTCTCTGTTGCTCCTCCAGAGTTAGCTTAGGCCTCATTTCTCTTCTCCTTTAATGTTCAACCCTTCACACAAAATCATCTGAGCCACAATTTTTGTTTTGAAATAATTCTTAATTGTGAGTTTATTGCAATTTTTTTATTCAAAAAATGATCGAAATCATTGGATTAAAGTAATGCCAGCTCTCACCTGCAGGTGGCAGTATTTATTATATCTACTGCAGTCTGGGGTCAAACTTTGACAAGCAAGGAATTCTGGGTAGAAAGTATTTACAGACAAAGGAGGTTTTCATCTAAATTGTGTGACGTATATATTTTTGACTTAATTCCTGCTTTAAATATGTAGACTGTTTTTCAGAAAATTTTAGAGTCTGTGAACTCCAGTTAGTGATTAATCGATCAATAAATTTGTTGATTATTTCAATAATCGATTAATCTGATTAGTTGTTTCAGCTCAACAAGTTTAGACAAATAAAATATCAACAAACTACCTTTGATGTAGTAATTATTTCATTTAAGCTTCTTAAATATCTTTTTAAATTTAAAAATGTGTTGGTGTTTGCTGAAACCAAGCGATTTAGTTTCTTTAAAGGATAAAACTATTCCTTTAAATAGTTTTATCCTCTAAATAGTTTTATCCTTTGTCTGCTTGTTATTTCTTCTCATCTTACTTTTTTCTATATGTAGAAGAAAAAATAACACAAAATTATTTGCAAATATTTCTAAAGTAACACCAAAAAATAAACAAATGATTTTATAAAAGACAATTGTGAAATCCTGGAGGGACTGATTGTTCTGTAATAAACCTCTGACTTCGCAGAGCAGCTGGATTATGTTTAAAACAAATTACACGCAGATTGACTTTATTATGTTACTTCTGAAGGTAATTGGTTATTTCTACAATATTTTAAAACAATTTATAATTTTCCTCTCA
The DNA here is from genome assembly GCF_001443285.1 of Poecilia latipinna. Classification (NCBI taxonomy): domain Eukaryota; kingdom Metazoa; phylum Chordata; class Actinopteri; order Cyprinodontiformes; family Poeciliidae; genus Poecilia; species Poecilia latipinna. The sequence continues at coordinate 129,959 of NW_015113090.1, read as the reverse complement.
CTTCTGAATTATGTGGTAATTTTAGATGATTTATCAAAAATCTAAATCCTAATAAAATACATTCAAATTTGAAGCTAAAAGATGGTAAAATATGAAAAAAGTTTGAGGGAATAAAAACTTTTGCAAAGGACTGTATATAAGCTCATATTTAAAATAAAGGTATGTATTAGTACCAGTAACCATGTTTACATGAAGAAAATTACTTTTATTTTAGTGACCACAATCCAATTTTTGATACATATGGAGCACTTATAATCCCAAAATTGACAATAATTAAATAAATATGACAATAAATAATTGTGAAAATAAAATATATTTAGAATAGAATATAAATAGAGCAGAAATAGCACTTATTGCCTCACAGATGTGAAATTTAGCAGCATCAGGATATGTACGTTCACACAAATGTTCCAAAAATGTTTATTTATACACATATTTATTGATTTTCAATGTCCTTATTTCTTCAGTTATTTAGTCATTTTTAAGTTTATTTCCTCACTAAATTATTTTCTTGTAAATTTTGGCCGGATCAGTCCTCCGTACAAAGCAACCCAAATTCGCAGAAGAACAACGTAACCGTCACACAGCAGAGAAGTTACTGCATGTTTTGTATGGAAGGCTGTTAGTCAGAACTGACAGTGGTGGGATTGTGATGTGATGAACTTCACTGACACAAATTTCTTTTATAATCCAGTAATTATCATTTTCAGCCATGTTTACGTCCATTTATCCCTCATCTGGATTCTTCCAGTGCAGAGCTACGACGCATGCCTCCCTTTCAGACCAGATATGTATCTGATTGATTGATTTATTTTCCGGATGAAAAAGATCAGAATTGGGCCGTTCAGATTGCCACGAAAGCGTCAGATATCGGTCACATTTGCCTGCTGTGAGAACGAAGCCTTAGTGAGCATCTGTTTGGTGACACCGGATCTTCATCTTCTCAGAAAATGTTCTTACTTGTGAGTATTTTATTGAATCAATTCCCCAGTTGAATGCATGTAAACATGGTCCCAGTTGGTGTTAGGCTTACAGTGCAGCTTCACAAAGCTAATTTCTACCCAACTTTTAACAAATAAAATGTTAAAGGAGCTCCACTTTAAACATGCATTTCATTACAATTATTAAAAAAAAAATGAACTTACGAGATTGCCCCGAAAGGTGAGAACGCAGCCCTGACATCATCAGTAGTAATCTCTGGATTCAAATCACCCACAAAAACATGATAGTGATCTGAGAAAAGGCAAAAACAGAAGCAAATACTTTAACATTATCTTAAAAATTCAAAATAATTATTAATCTAATTTTAAAACAATGATAAAAACAATAATAAATTTACTGGAGGTGTCTTTCTTCTGGCTACTAGGGGTGGTTGCCCAGTTGACTTTAACTTCCTAAAAATAAAAGAATAATTGAACATCATTAAACTGCAAAACAGATGAGAAAAAAAAGACCATTCACAAGAATCAAAATAAACGTTATTTAGATGAGTTGTCTATTTTATTTTAATGCTCTTCCCCTCACCTTTCCTAGTATCTTCCTGCCATTCATGGCTGCCAGGGCTGCAGCTGCATCTCTGCGCTCGTAGAACTCCACAAAGCAATATGGGTCATTGCTTGTGTGCTGCAGAAAAACAATGCAAAGCAAAATAAATAAATACCATCAAAGAGTTAATTTATTCAAATGACTCAATAAAAAAACCCTCAATTATTTAAATCCACTGTAAACACACAGTAATATTTCAAGTGTTTATTTAAAAGGCTGGAAATTCAAGGTGCAGCATGTTCATGGAAAGCTTAATGGAAGAAAAAAGTGACTGGAAAGACGGACAAGCAACAGACATAATCACAGCCTTTTAAATAAGAAATAAACCATGAAACGCCAAAGCAATCTGTAGGAGTTTATTTTTTAATAAATGAACATTTTCATAATGAAAACCAAACCAGGATCTCTACCTCTGTGATCATCTTGCAGCTTTTGCAGGGTCCTATCTGGGTGAAGAGCTGTAAAATCAGGATCTCTGTAACATCCCTGGACAGGTTTCCCACATACCTAAAGGAGTGGATAAAATTTTTAAAACAGTTTAGTCCAAATATAGCCGGACAGTGTGATTCAAATTAACAATACAGCGTCTTATTTTTGCCGCTTTGAACTTCTTCAGGTGAAGTTTTAGAGCGTAATTGTGACGTTATTCACATAAAATCCAAGGCCTAACGCCAAAAACGGCTAATAGAAAGAGTTTACTGTTAATACGTTCATCAAATTATTATTTAATTATTAATAATCTCTTTTAAACCTCGTGAATGAAGCTCCAGAGGCTGATTTTTGTTTAGTAATCGATGGTTGAGGAGCTAAATTAGCCACCGGTTTGATGTTAGCAAACGCTGCGAAATAAACCGCGAATATTGAACACTTAAAACTACGTACAGGGTTCTTGGGTAGCTTTCGTCGTCCATGGCCGATATCGACTAAGATCTAGTCAGAAATATTCGCTGAAAGGCAGATTAATAACTAGACAATCCCTGAAAACAACAACAACTGCTTAACTAGCTCAGAAGCTAGCTAACTATGCTCATGGCTTACGTCACGCTACGACTTCCGGGTTATCCGTCGTAGTAAAAGCTGAGGTTTGTTTCAGTTTTAACTGTAAAAATGTGTTTTCTTAGGGCATGTTCTGTTTGTGTCTGTATTTACTTAAACATTTATAAATAAAACAGCAAATCCAGAGGCTCGGATAAACTTAGTTGTTTTTGCAAAGTAACTTCCGTAAGAGGCCTCAACTTTGGAGTGTGACGCAAGGAAGCGCTTGTTTTTCACACCAGCGGAACATGCTGTTCACTTGAACTTGAAGGACAGTTCTGGAATCGAGTGGATTAATATTTGACCCACTCCCTTGACGCCCTACAATCCAAATAAGTGTGTGTGTGTGTGTATATATATATAAATATATATA
>NW_015113090.1:112997-122166 GCF_001443285.1 Poecilia latipinna | reverse complement strand
CAGGCCTCTGGTAGAGGACCCAAGCTCAGAGGATGAAAGAGACCACCCACGGAGGGTGAGAGGGGAATTTTATATGTATACCTGCAGAGGGTGAGAAGGGTATTTTTTATTTTTTTATGGATTTAATAACACAATGTAAATCTATAATATAATACAATATAATATAAATCACTTCAGTAATTAGATACAAAAAAAAGTTTTGAATTGAATTTGAATCTGAATATATCTGCATTACATTAAATTATACCATAAATCACATTGAACTGACTAAGTTGGAACTAAATTGAACTCATCCTAAGTGCACAAAGGAGCATTATAGTAGATCCTTCCTCCAGCAGCTGCTGAACTCTATAACCACTGTAATCACTTTTTCTAACAATCTCAATAAGAATTTATGGCACATACTTGCAGGTATTTGCAGCAGTTTTATATTAATTTATATAATAAATATTCTGTTGTTTGCACATTTTGTATATTCTTACCCATTTTTATATTGTAATTTTGTCCTTATTGTTACTCTTAATTTTGTTTGTTTGTCTTTTATGTATTTGTGTGAACCTACCTGCATCCTTGTCCTGTCAGATTTACTGTTAAATTTCCCCAATATATGACAATAAAATTTATTTCTATTCTATTCTGCTGACTCACATTGTCACTTGCTGCTGTGCGAATATAATTTAAGTTTAAGGGAGCTGTAAAGTCTGTTTATTTTTGCCAGTGTTCTTATTAGCATTCCCCTTGACAGAATAAGGAGGAAGGACTGTCAGAGGTGTCACCGTGCCTACACTCTTTCACACCAGCAGTTACATAATTGTGAACCAAATCCAAGCAAATCTTTGGACTAGATTCATTATCATGTGGGAGTCTGACTCCCATCTATTTGGAGATTTGTTTTTATTCAGGAAAAATTAGGAATTCCCTTTCGTGTCCCGGGACGCATCGCAAGGGGGAATCCTTCTGCTCGTTTTTGTTTACGTATGTATCGGTAATTAAAAAAATACAATAATTAAATTAATTAATTAATAAAATGAGATGAACGTTATTCTGCTCCGAGTCGTCTGTGTTTGGGGTCTGAGGAGCCAGCGCGCTGCGTCCGCCGCCCCCGACATTAACCCCTCGCTATTTCCAGAAACTTCCAGCCCACTCCCACACGTCACCAGTGGGAATCTTTAAAGCGACCGTCGCCCCGTGTAACATGTCTCAATACTCGGCCGCCTGCAACATGAACGCCGTGAAGACGCAGTCACCGATGCCCGCCGCGATGGCGACCAACGACAGCGAGCCTCTGCCGCTGGGCTGGGAGGTGAAGATCGACCCGCACACCGGCTGGCCCTTCTTCGTGGACCACAACAACCGGACCACCACCTGGAATGACCCGAGACACGACACCAGAAAGGTAACGGAACCGGGATAATAAAGTTGGTGTGATTGTCAAATGTCGTCTAAACGCGTTTGTTTACGTTGGCTTTGTTTCTCCAAGCGCCTTACGCAGATTTTTTTTTTTTTAATTCGTGCTCTGCGTTTTATGTTACACATTAATATTGTTACCGATAGGCCTTGTTAGGCAGCGTCACCTCCCCCTCACTGACGGCTCATAAGCCTAATATAACGGATGACCATTGCCGTTTTATTCCCATGCCATGATCTAACTCCATTATTATTACTCGGTGAGTCACCGCGCTGCATGGATCTGATCCCTGTGTTTGGAAAAACGGCGATCAGATCGTAATAAACTTTTCCCTTACAAGGATTCAACCAGCTCTCGCTTCATTAGTAGGCAAGAGAAACCGCCTGACCTATAATTATGATATAAATAACGTAAAAATTAATAATAATAATAATAATAATTAATAATAAGAGAGCAGAAAGTGATCGGATCTGCTGTGAAGACCGGGCCTGCCAAGCTGGTAATCTTCCCTCCCAGAGACAGACTCTTGTTTTCCAAAGTTAGTGTGCTGAGGAATCTGCTGGAAAGACACAGCTGTTGGGGGATAAAATTGGTGCAGGCAGTCTGCAGTGCCCTGTGCAAGCAGAGGGCAAAGGGTCGTTCACAGCTATTTCACCATGGAGACTCCTGCTTTACATATAAATTCAGTTTACAGTGGTTTTTTGAGTGTTTTTGCAGGTTTGTTTAAAGTTTAAATGGGTGGGAACCTGTTGCTCCTACAAGGCCATAAGCCAAGTTTCATCTGTGGGCCCACCTCCAGTTAAAGGAGCAGTGTGATTTCTGTCAGCAATAGTAGAAATGTTGGCAAGATTTAAGCAAAGGCTTTAACCTGAAAGAGAAATAAATATTCTACAGCTTAATATTTTGAGAAGTTTAAGATCAAACATGAATTAGTTTTAATTTTTATTTCTATCTCCAGAGGTGGGTATATAACTAAAGATCTCAAGTGAAGCAGCACTACTACAACATATTTTTACTCAAGTAAAAGTAAAAAGTATCTGTCCAAGATATTACTCAATTAAGAGTAAAAATGTATTTGGGAAAATGTTTACTCAAGTACTGAGTAACTTATAAAGTTAAGTGGAAATTTTAGTATTTTAAGGACCAAAATGACAATAGTTCACATAAGTAACAAAAATAATGAAATCAGGCAAAGAAAATGTTTCCAAATCAGTTTCTTTCAATAAAAAACTTCAGAAACTTTAACAAAAACTGCAGTTGTGTGTCTCTGTCTGGTGAATTTTAGATTAAAACATGTTTATTTTTCATTCAATGGGTAGAAAATCCAGAAATTTTACTAAAGTAAGAGTAGAAATACTTCATAATAAAATTATTTATGTAAAAATGAAGGGTACAGTGTAGTAAGAAATACCTGCAAAAGTATCTATCTATCTATCTATCTATCTATCTATCTATCTATCTATCTATCTATCTATCTTAAGTTGTAATGTTAAACAAATGTAAATAAATGTAACAAATAGTCATTTTTCCTAAGCTTTAGCTCCTTTCTCTTCTTTCAGTTTATGAGCAGCAAGCAGGTCATAAAGTGAATCACCAATCAATTAGCGTGATTACTGATTAACTCATCATGCAGCATTTGTTAAAACTAATGGGACTCTATTAAAATTTTTAATCACGTTAACTGCAGGGTTTGTAATTAATTGGTCACAGTCATATTTTAATCGACATAAGAAGCAACATTTTCCATTCAAAAACTCTTTTGCCCGTTAAATTGCTGAATAAATCACTCAATGACAAATATATTTATTGGTCTGTTATTTAGTTTATTCAGCCACCATACTTGAGCAAATATGCTATAATATCCATTCATGTTTCAAGTGTTTCATGAACTCCTCATCATTCACGCAACTTATTTAAAATAATTTTTAAAAAAAACTTACTTAGAAATCTGATGCTAACGTTAGCGTTAGCGTCTGTGCTGCTGCTACATGTTTGGCATTGAGATGCTATTTTAGGCTTGAATAGCTTCGCTGATAAGCTAACTCCTTTTAGCTCAATTTGGACGCAGTAATACTCTTTTCCAGCGTTTTATCAGATCGTTTTAAAGCAGAAATTAAACCCCAGTGGGCCAAAAGAAGCGGCTTTGTTTACGGACTTCGCTTGTGGGTCAGGTTTACGGGCGTACCAGAAACGCATAGCAAAGGTTCCGAATCTGCGCTTTTGCATCAAAATGTTTTAACGCGTTAAATAATAAAAAAATAAATAGTTTTTCCTATTCCTTTACAAGATAATCTTGTAATCCTTTTGTTTTCTGTTAAATTTCAAACTACTGTCTCTATGAAGGAACCTACAGCAGATTCTCTTTTATTCTTAATGGCGGTGCACCGATCCACGTTGTACCAGCTAATACCGATAAAAAATAAAAATAAATAAAAGCTTGATCTGCTGATTCAGATTATGGTTGATTACTGAGTAAAAAAAACAACTCAAACGGAACAATTAAATGCAGTAAACATTGACCATGAGTGCTGCACCATGTTTAAATTGGGCATATTTTAAGAGATTAGCTGATCAAACACAATTTTATTTTCCTATTCAATAAAGGAGTTAAAACAATCCCCTATTTTTGGTATGTAAACACACCAAACATCATGTTTTTTTGCATTGTTTTTGAGTTTCCTAAATAAAAAAAAGTTACATTTTAGGAGCATATAGCTATAAATGAGGACAATTCCCTCATTTTCTGTTGGATCAGAAACTCCTGCAACAGATTTTTCTTTGACCTTTTATGTCCAATAACAAGTTTTCAGTTTTATTTGAGGTCTGACCTTTCAATTTTCACTGCAGCTGTTCCTGATTATCGCAAGATTATAAAACTAATTCTTTGGAACGGGATTTCTTTTAATTTACTAACCAGATCTAAAAAAAAAAAAAAAAAAAAAAAAAAAAAGAAAAACATTCACCATAATAATGAAAAATATGCATCACAGTTTTTCCCTATTTTGCAAGCAAATCTCCATTAAGTATATAAACTTTTTCATGGTTGTGTTGGGGAAAAAAGTAGCTTATTTGGTTTTAAGGCCCAATATACAAAACATGTGATGTATACACAAAATTCTGTTGAAATAGAAGAAATACTGGTTAAAAAAATTCTAATAAATTCATTTTTCTTTTACTGTATGTTGCAATAATTTGTCATTAATATGCCAGAAGTGTCTTTTAAGCTAGAGATGTAAATATCCGTTGCAGGAAAAGAAAATAACTGAGCCTAAATGTAATTATTCATACAATTACACACATTTTACCATAAAAATAATTTTGCACTCAGAGGCTGACTGGCAGATGTTGTTTTCCTCTTTCCAAAGCACAGAAGTGAGACTTTTAGCATGACTCTGAGGAAATATTCAGCCTCACCCCACGTCCTCCGTTATTGTCTGAGACTGAGCGAACAATCGGTTTGTTTTTCTAATGCACCATTAAAAAAACAAATCAGTTTAGAGGCAGAAAAAAATCCTGTGACAAACTCACAAAGACAGAGGAGGGAAGAGTAACCAAAATATTTTACTCAAGTAAGAGTAAAAAGTAGCTGTCCAAGAAATTACTAAAGTAAAAATTAGTTAAATTAATTTAAATTTATTAAAACATGTTTGTTTTTCATTCAGAGGGTAGAAAATTCAGAAGTTTTACTCAAATAAGAGAAGAAATACTTCGTCATAAAATTACTCAAGCGAAAATAAAAGTGCACCATTGTAAAAATACTCCTAAAATTAAATGATAATGAAAAAAAAGTTACTCAAGTTGTGTGTTTAAAATGGTTATTTGTGTTCAGGGATATCGTGGATTTTTATTATAGATGCAAGTAAATAGTAAAACTGCATAATTCCAGTTAAATTTACTGTAAAATTCACATTTCAGATTCGAGAAGTGTCAGCAAACGGGCCCAGTGCATCAGCAGAATCGAGCCCTGTGGAGCCTCTTAAGACGTTTGTGAGAGAGATGAAGCATCCGATTCTCCGGCCGGGTTACATTCCCATCCCGGTCTACCATGACGGAGCAGATGTGCGGCAGCAGCAGCAGCAGCATCCATGTTACTCCTACATCCAGCCGGTCACCGCCCAGAGCGTCCGGACTGAAGGTTCAACGGCGCCGCAGACGTCAGGGCTCCCCCACAGACCCAAATCGCCGCTGCTAGGACACTCTGACTCTGAGTGTGGGAAGACCGGAGCACCGGTTTCACCAACTTCAGAGGTACTTTGCGACTTTACGACACCTTTTATAGTTAAAATCCGATCAAATGACCTTTAGCCTTTATAGGGAGGCTGCAGGAAAGATTAAAATTTATTAGTGATATAAAAGCCAATTATGTTGTATAACCAGGTTTTCTGGGAGTTGGTTGAGCAGCATTGAAACTGTTGTGCCTTGCTAAAGTATTCATAAATTAGAACTGGTTAAGTAAACATATAAATGGATAAAATATGTTTCAATCTTTATGGGAAACAATGCCGTTGGTATTTGAAGAACCAAAATGACAATAATTCATATAAGAAACAAAAAATAACAAAATCAGGCAAAATAAAAATTTTTTCAAATCAGTTTCTTTCAATTAAAAAACTTCAGAAACTTGAACAGAGACTGCAGGTATGTTTCTGTGTCTGGTGAATTTTTGGTTAAAACATGTTTGGTTTTCATTCAGTGGGTTGAAAATCCAGAAATTTTACTCAAATAAGAGCGTAGTAAAAATACTCCTAAAAGTAAATTGTTTTTCCAAAACGTTACTCAAGTAAATGTAAATAGTTACCCACCTATGGTATTTAACCCCCTTTACTCTGATTTCTCTAAATAAATCACTTTATCAAGATGCTGTATGTCTGTTATGATGTTTTCTTTCTATTTATTTTATTTTGAAGGTCAACATGGCCGCCCATCACCAGCCAGCGCGGTCCAGCAGCTCCGGCCTCCAGCCCGGTTACATCCCCATCCCAGTGATCCACGAGGGCGGAGGGGGCCAAACGCCGCCTCACATGAACCCGTCGGTTTACGCCCAGCGCGTTCCCTACGCCGAACATCAGCCGCCGTTCCATCACCGCCTTCAGACGGAGGACTGGCCCGGCTACCCCGCCGCGGTGCAGCCTCCCAGAGAAAGGGCTTCCCCGACCGCTTTCCCCCAGCATCGCGACGCCACGGCTGCTCACCTCCCGCCTCACGTCAGGAGCCACTCACCTGTTAAGATACAGGTGATGGGGGAAAGGGCGCAGGTAATTTCACTTTCATTTGTGACCTCGGTAAACTTTTATAAAGAATGTGAAAATTGTCACCATGTTGTAACAGTTTATGAGGAGGACTAGCGGCTCACGTTAAATAAGCAGAAAATAAAACTTTTATTAAGAAAATGCAGATTATAAACCATAAACAAACAAAATAATTGTAATGACTAAAATTTGTAATGTTATGTTATGTAACTTTTTTAACGAGCTGTAGAGTAGCAGGGAGCATGAGAGTGATTGACAGCGCTAAGATCCTCCTCCTGGCTCTGATTGGTTGTTTCTGACTGGGTGGTGTATTTGTGCAGTTTGTACTGGGAGCAGAAAGCAGTCTGATATTAAACTGTCATAATGATGATTTTAACAAACGTAAAAAAAAAAGTCCTTTTAAGTTTCATACTGCAGCTTTCACTCTTTTGGAGAAAATAAAAATAATCTCAACTGTTAAAAACATTTTTGCGAAATTGAGGAAGTTATTTCAAATTTAATCAACCTTTCCACTTCAAGACGTGCTTAAAAAACAGACTTTGATGGACACAGTCATGAGTTAAATAACTTATTCTCTGTTCCTCTATACTCTCAAGGCTCCACAGCGTGTCCTGTCGAGAGAAATGCCCCAGAGGACGGAGCAGGAGCATCAAATCGTGCAGCAGAAACCTGAGAGCACGCAGGTTCCCCAAATGCTGCACACAGAAGCAGATGTCCCCAAGTCGCCGCAGCCACAGCCGCTCCAGCAACCTCAAATGCATCACGAAGCGTCTCCGCAGGCCCAGAAGCCGGAGCCGCCACCACACCACATGTCCGACATCACGGTTCAGATACCTCCGCAACCAGAAGCCCAGGAGGCACCAGCCGACGTCCCGGCTGCGCAGACCGAGGCAGACCCGACAATCAAGTGCCCGGTACACCCAGGGCTGGCTAAAGTGCAGCAAATCCTGGAAAGAGTCGCCAAGTTGGAGCAGGATGTGAAAAGCTTCAGCGGAAAGAAAAATGATAAGAAATACTTGCTACTGGAGGAGCTCTTGACCAAAGAGCTGCTGGCGCTAGACTCTGTTGACCCTGAAGGCCGTGTGGACGTTCGGCAGGCGAGGCGGGACGGCGTCCGCCGCGTGCAGACCATACTGGAAAAACTGGAGCAACTGGAGGAGCATTCTGCCAGTGAGGCTGCACTGGATAGAGACAGTCTGACACAGAAAGGAGAGCCCAGCGTGATCACTGAGAGCCTGGAGATGGCGAAGGAGAGATTATGACTGAACACCTCATAGTGAAGAGATTCCTCAACCTACAGCATTTGTGGAAGTTGCATGCATTGATTCAAAGTGTTGCTCTGTCCATTCAGCACATAATCGATGGTAGCCCAGTGGAACTGTATTGTTCAAGCCATTGTTGTTGCCTTTTTGTTGTTCCAGTATCTTTAAAGCAAGATTGCACTCATTAGTGAGTTCTTCTTGACAACATTGTTAAGCGTATTTTTGTTTCAAGTATGAGGCCTTTATGAATAAACGGAAGAGAATGAAAGTATTTTCTTAAGAAACGATATTTGGAGTTGCCTTTTGTCTGATTAAATCCTCTATGAAGCTTTTCTTAATCTAGTCAGAACACAAGTTGGGCTTTAAGGCAGAATGCCTGAGTCAACAGAAGCAAATTTCTCCCAGTGAATGCCATCTGTTCTTGTTGGAGCTGCTTTGTCACAAAACACAGTGCATTTGTTTACTACGTGCTGCTTTATGGCATATTGCTGATTTTGCTGTCTTTGCACTTTGCCGTCACTGAGAATCAGGGTTCCTGCACGGTTTCTACATCAACGTCCTATAACTTACAAAACATGTCTCAAAAATGTTTGCTGTTTATTTTGGTTCATTTTCAACATATAAAATCAAAAGTTCAGCATGATTTAGATGTTTCAACGGCAGTGAGGCTTTAAATGTGGAATCTGCCATAATAATGAGGAGGATGGAGGAATGGAGGGATGAAGGGATGGATGGATTAACAGTTGGATGGTTGGATGGTTGGTTGGATGGGTGGATGGATGGTTGGATGGATGAATGGATGTTGGATGGATGGATGGATGAACAGGTGGATGGATGGTTGGATTAATGGATGGATGGTTGGATGGTTTGATGAATGGATGGATGGATGAATGGATGTTGGATGGATGGATGAACAGTTGGATGGATGGATGGTTGGTTGGATGGTTGGATTAATGGATGGATGGTTGGATGGTTTGATGAATGGATGGTTGGATGGATGGTTGGTTGGATGGATGGTTTGATGGTTGGTTGGTTGGTTGGATGGATGGAATGATGGTTGGTTGGATGGATGGATGGATGGTTTGATGGTTGGATGGATGGAAGGATGGTTTGATGGATGGATGGATGGTTGGTTGGATGGATGGAATGATGGTTGGTTGGATGGATGGATGGATGGTTTGATGGTTGGATGGATGGAAGGATGGATGGATGGAATGATGGTTGGTTGGATGGATGGATGGATGGTTTGA
>NW_015113090.1:63717-108717 GCF_001443285.1 Poecilia latipinna | reverse complement strand
TAACGACTGTCAGAATGTCCTCATAAACCTACCAAAGCCACAATCCGTAATAACTTTTGACCCATTACGGGCCCTTGAAGCCTTAAAACACCACCTCTGTAAAAAATAAAAATAAAAATCTGTATCCCTCCACCAGGCTGAGATTGTGAGCCATCACAGCCTGACATGCATTCACAAATTATGGATTGTGGCTTAGTGCTCATTAGCAGCTGGCTGATTCTTTAATTATAGGAAGTCACATTTGTATAATTGAAAATAAAATGTTTTGACTGACACTTCAAGAGTTTTCTGGTTTTCTATAAGAAGAAAATTATATATATATATATATATATATAAAATATATATATATTTTTTTATATATAATATAAAACACAGATTCCTGCAGAATCCGTGTTTGATTTGCTTGTTTGGACTGAGCAAATCAATTCAACTCAATTTAAAAGTACTTTATTTATCCCAAAGGGAAATGAAATGGAAGGCTCTCCAGTAGCAGTCAGTCTTACAACAAATCTGAATCTGCCTCTGACTGAAGAATGTTGCTGTGTTATTACAGACTAGTGACTATCATTATATACAAGGTGACAGAGATGATAGTAACGTCTTGGATGACAAGACCAGTTGTTTGCAAGGACTGCTAACCCACCTCATTTGCTTTTGCTTCTCTTTAAATCTCTCTCAATCAATCAAGATTATTTGTATAGGACATTTTGGCAACAAGGTAGTTCAATGTGCCTTATAAAAACAAAAAAGTAAAAAGTCTTAAAAAATCAAATCATTTTGAAATCAAATCACTTTGACTAGTGCCATCATCAAAATCAATAACGCAAATCGATATTCAAGTTATTATGGGTTGAAAGGAACTCTAAACAGGTGGGTTTTAGCCTTGCTTTAAAGGAACTTAGTGTTTCAGCTGTTTTGTGGTTTTCCATCAGGTTGTCTGGCTAGAGAGATGTTGGAGTAGGGGATATTGTCCTTAAAAAGGTGCTATTTGAGCTACAGAGGTGCTAATCAGCTGTTAATAGCTGTAAAAACAGTACCATGTTGCCATGGTTACACATCATAGCAACATGCATGATTGTTTGCCTGAAGCAGAGCACATTTATCACATGAAGAGTTTTCAAGAGCAAGACTTATGTCTCTGTTAGGTCAGCTGCTTTTCCCTAAGGAGCACTCGAGTCATGACTGAGAATATTCTCTGACCCTCGCCCAGTAACAAAACTATAAAAATATTCAACAAGTACGCCTTGTTTGGAGGCGATAGAGAGGAAAGCTGGTAATCTTCAAAAAGAAAATGTGAGGGTCAGAAAAAGAAAATATGAGGGTCAGATAAAATCAGACAAGAAGTTTTTTCAAAATTTCTGAGAGTGAGCTCAAAATTTCAGATTTTTTCTAGGAAATTTTGACTTTTCAAATTAAAAAATTTCCAAGTTTTTCCTGAAATTTTTTTTAGATTAATCTCAAAAGTTTTTATCTCAAAATTTTGGATTTTTTTTTCTTTTGGCAAATTTTCGACCGACTTTTCAATCTAAGAAATGTCTGGGGGTTTTTTCTGGAAAATTTTGAGATTAATCTCAAAATGTTATTTTTTTTCTAGCAAATATTTAACTTTAATCTCATAAATTTCCTTGTTAATCTAAAAAAAAATATTTTGTTTTACTGGCAGAAATGTACTTCTTTTTTCTATCTAAAATGGCACTGGTACATTGCCATTTGTTCCAGGTGTAAGTAGAAAAATCAACGAGAGGCAACAAGCATCTGCTTCCTGCTGTACCTGTGCAGCGGTGATGACGTCAGGCCACGTGGTGTTGTTTGGAGCAGGAAACGTCGGTTACGTCCTGAACGGCGACACAGTTTCCCCACTCGGTGATGAGTATCTACCCCCCGGTATGACTGTGGGAAGGTTGCCTCCTCTCCTCCTGTCCACAGGAACTTTGAATATCAGCATGTAGAGGCGGAATAACCAAATCCCACTCGGATACAGCTGCTCTTAGCCGTGGACGCAGCTAGCCACCATCTCTCTCTAGCGGTGGAGGAATAAAAAAAAAAAGAAAAAAAAAAGCCGAGCTAACCGCGGCTAGGCTAACTCCGGTGTTAACCTCCGAGCCGAGGAAGAACCGCACCGGGTCCCGGAGACGCGCTTAGACGTAGCGGGGTTTGCGTGAGAGGAGGGAAGAACATGGAGCTGTTTCAGGCTAAAGACGATTACATTCTTCAGAGCGGGGACCAGGCGCTGTGGTGCAGCAGGAAGGACGGGAGCATGGCTGTCAGACCTGGTAGGTACCAATGACAGCTGCTGGAAACGGTTTCATTTACATTACTGATGACTTTTTAATCACAAATCCACCCCTCATTCTCTCCTAATTCCTCTGGCATCCGCTCTGAAACCTGATCGTCATCAGTAAATATGATCAAACTGACTGATGTGGGTCAAATAGAATTAAAAACACGCCGTTTTTATTCTTTTTATTGTCTGTTTTTGGACGCGCTTCTATTGTAAATCATCGCTTGGCTGTTATTCAGGGAGTGCCAACACCCCAAACTGACTTCAAAGTTGTCAGCCGGCTTCTCAGGTTGCAGAGCGAGGCTTGAATTTGACCGCTTAATCTAAACTAAACACCACGCAGGAATGTACAGCAGTAAATAAGAACACGCGTCCACGTAAAGGTGAGCGATATGGACTTAAGTTTTATCGCGATATTCTGTGGCTCTGTTGTGATAGCGATAAAAGTCACGATAAGAAGTATTTATTACTACTGTTTTGGCTGTGACTGCATGGCACAGCAATCAGACAGTAAACGTTCCCATTTGTAATTCATTTCTTTAGGGCAACTCTCATTAACCTACATTAACTGCAACTCATGATATTTTAAAATTAATTGATTTTCATTCATACTACCATTGGGAAAAAAAAACTGTAGAAAATAGTTTAACAATCCCAACAATACAGACAGTTTTAGGGGGGTTTAAACGGCATTAATTAGTAATTATCAATAAATCATAATTATCTTATAAGAAATTTAGCATGATAAATGATACGATAAATACCCTCATATAGTATTTGAGTTGCCTTTTTACCAAATATTTTTTTACTTTTACTTGAGTACAAATACAGTGTTGAGTACAGTTTTTGGGTTCTTTATTCACCTTAGATTTCTACTTAAGTGGGTTTCTTTATTAAAAAGTTGCAAATATTTACTTTTAAATTCTGTCTTTGTTTTCTTACCCTCTAAATTACAAGTTTCAGGTATTATTCAGTACAATATCTTTTTCTACAGCTGTTTTATTGAACTTACATGACAAACCAATTACTTTTTTTTCCTCCTTGCTGTCTGAAATTGAGAAATTAATTTCTAATTTAGTAGAGTTAAGATTGCCAAGACTTTTTAAAAGATACTTTATTTAAATTCAGTAGTTACACTAAGATTACTGTGCTTTTAAAATAGCCCAGATAAGCTTGTCCCAATAAGCAATAATCAATCACATTATAGATTTAAATGAGCTTAATTATTTCCATTCTGATGATTAATGTATATATTTTACATAGACTTTATTGTAAATTTTAGCTGTGTTTTATTTGGATATTTAAAATATCTCCCCATTCTAGTGTTAAGTGTTCTTTGCAAAATTAAAGTTTATTTTTGACAGAGTGAAGTTGCATTATTATTCTATAAACAATATATTATGTGAAAATGGTTGCAATACAACAATGTTATTGTTTATTATCGCAATAATTTATTGGGCAATTTATCATCCAGTAAAATTAGTTTTCATGACAGGCCTCAACCCAGATGATGGTATCATGGATTATTATTCAAATTTCCAACATTTGAGGTAAACATTGGTACACATGTGGATGTATTTTAAGGCAACACCTCAAACTCTCTGCTTCCTTGTGCAATATCATCAAAAAAATACAAATTAGGTGATGAAGATGAGTACAAAAGTCCAGTTGTGCACCAGAGGTGATTATATTTTAGTTACAAAATATCAATATTTATAGTAAAACTGTTTTACTGTCCTGAAAGGGCGCTCAGAGAGGAAGAAGCCATTACTCTGATATCAACATTAAAGCTAGGTTTTAGTTTGCAAATATACTCGGAGACAAAGATCTTAATTTTCAGAGACAAATCTTGTGTTATGATGAAACCAAAACTGAGGAAACGACTTTAGCTTCTGGTGGAATCAACTAACTAACTCACTCTTTGGTTACCTAGCAACTCACTCACTCTTTGGTTACCTAGCAACAACCTGTTGAGTAACTGCCACCATTTCTCATAACTGCTTAAAAATAAAAATAAAAATAATGTAGAGTGAAAACTGGATAAAACAGGGAAGGTAATTTCAAATCTCTAAAACAAATCAAGAATTATTGATATGCTTGTATCATGATGCGTTTTTCAGACATATTTTGTCTGAAAAATAATTTGAACTTATTTAAACAATTTTATTTAAATAAATTTTATGGTAATACTTTATTTGAAGGGGGTTGAATAAGACTGTCATGACACTGTCATTAACATGACATAACACCTGTCATAAACATGACATAACACCTGTCATGAACATGAATAAGTCTTCATGAATATTTATGACTGTTGTCATAAAGTGTCATTTGGTAAATTATGACTCTTTTAATACAAAGTTGACATTATTCAAAATGTCTTCATTATGACAACTTGACATTAACCAAGAAATCATTACTGTTTAAACTTTACCTTTAATAACTTAAAGTTACCTAATTTTTAAAGTGCAATCAATAATACTTTTATAACAAATTTATATCAGTAATGATTTCTTGGTTATTGTGAAGTTGTCATAACAAAGACATTTTGAATAATGTCAACTTTGTATTAAAAGTGTCATAATTTACTAAATGACACTTTATGACAACAGTCATAAATATTCATGAAGGCTTATTCATGTTCATGACAGGTGTTATGTTATGTTTATGACAGTCTTATTCACCCCCTTCAAATAAAGTGTTACCAATTTTATTTTTAAAATAAAGAAAAATTATTGAGTGATTTATTTATTGTCGACTTTGTGGCTCTTTTTGTTCACAGCTTCAATTATTGAAACCCTTAAATATGGAGGTATTTATTAATATTTAGTTTTACCAAATAATACTGTAAAGCTCAAAATACACATATAAATGCCTCTAATTATTTGCACACTTATGAAAACATTTATATTTTGTTCAGTAAATATATTTTTCCCAGTTTTATTTCAATAAGAAATCAAGTTGTGGCACTTTTGCTGCTGTGTCTTTATGGGAGTTATAAATTCAGTTCTGCTCAAGCAAAAGAAAATATTTTCACTGAAGTCCCCAGAAGGCCCAGCACATTATCCCGTTGTGTCAGCTGTGCAGCCGGCCTGAACGGGGCTTTGGTTGCACCGCTGTTTCATTATTTAATTGGAAAAAGGGTTTCCACTCCTCGCTGAGTTTCCACTCCGCTTTGCTCTGCACAAACGGAGAAAGGGCTTCCATGATGGTCAGCTTTCCGGGAGGACTTTTTGTATTTTTGTTCCTTTCTCCTTGTCTGCACATTTAGTTGGAACAGGAAGAGTTATTGTGTGAGGCTGATGTTCTCCACCCGTAGCCACACCCTCCATCTTTTGCCAGTTTCTTCATGCTAATCCAGACTCCATTACTAATGTGGTTCCAGTTTGTTTTCTCACTATAAACTGTCTCCACACTTAAAACAAGAAAGGCTACTTTATTACAGTAAATTACAGTTTTACTTTTAGTTTAAAGCTTGTTTTCCAACATCATGTGTCAGAACTTGCTAGCTTCTGAAATATGTCGACTAACTCTTCCTGTTTCTGTTCATTCCCATAATTTTAAACAAGTCACACAACAGCGACTCATTTAATCCCTTTTGTGTTTAAGCAACTCTTCATCTGTTGGTGGAACGACAGGTTCTCACGCTCACTCGTCTCCAGAATAGGATTGAAATGATTAATCGGATTAATCACGATTAACTGTGATTAATCTTGATTAATTGATTATTGAAATAATCGGCAACTAAACTAAGGCCATTTACTGATTAAAGAACAAAATATTCAAAGCAGGAATTAAGGTTACAAAACATACATTTTGCATTTAAAATACAAAGAATATCTTCAAATATGTTCGACTAAGAACTCGTGGCATAGGTTTAGCTTAAAAAAAATCTCTTATCAAGCAATTTTTGCCCAATTATTAATCGATTAATCCCCCAAAATAACCAACCGATCAGCTGTGCGAGGTATGGATGTCAAATATAAAGGGCGAGAAATATGTTCTAGCTGCAAATGCTAAAGAATTGCTACAGATGGTCAGAATAATTTATTAATAGTCAGAATAATTGAGTAATCATCAGAATAATCAATTACTTGTCAGAATAATTGATTAATCATCACAACAATCAATTGTTATTCAAAATAACCGATTAATTATCAGATTCCTTGAGTAGTCATCAGAATAGCTGTTGGTCTCATTCCTCCTCCAGACACATGTTTCTGTGTTGGTCATTTACTGACTGATGTTTTCAGCCACAGACCTGCTGCTGGCCTGGAACCCGGTCTGCATGGGCCTGGTGGAGGGAGTCATCGGAAAGATCCAGCTGCACACTGGTAGGTGGGGGATGAAAACCATTTCAGCTGGTTTTGGTTTGTCACTGGCCCGTATTTTGCATGTGAGTTCAGGACAGTCGTGTCGTCAGTATTCGTCATGTTTGTCATGAGTAGAGGTGTGAAAAAATGTGTTGCTGTGCAAAGATGAGCAATCTGGGCTCTGTTTATGCAGGCCTCAGCATGGGTGAAGACTCTGTTCATCTTGTCTTATTGACACCCTTGGTAACGGTTTCCAAAAAGCCTTAAACTTAATTCATCTTTTTGATCACTGCATAATTGGGCAGTTTTGAACTCTAAAATTACATACATTTTTGAAAAATGTAGAAAAATCCAACCTTTAATTTGAGTAGATTTATTCAGTGTGGTAGAAAAAATCCTGTGGTAAAACAATCAGTCAACAAAACAAAGAAATATACAGGATCCAAAAAACCTAATTATCTCTTGGTTCATCTTCGTTTTAGTTCCAGTTGTCTTAAAGGTTTTAATTGTTGCTCTGACTTTCCAATATGAGGAAAAAATGCCACCATGTTGATCAATTTTGCAGTGGCGATATGTAGGGCTGAAACAATTAATTGTGATTAATCTATTATCTTTTCTTTCCCATTTTGATTACCTGCTTTTTAAAGTAAAATAAGCAAAATACAAGCTGCAGAAAATCACTGATCTAAATCAACTGAAGTGGGATTATTTTTGTCAGTGTTTAAGTGTTTCTGCAGATTGAGACGGTTTTATTTTAAGGTTTTATTCTACATCTTTAATATGTGTTAAAAGTGCTTCATATAGACAAATCAGCGAGATATAAATAGATTTTTACCAGATGCGTCTCTGTTAATAGAAGCTGTGGCTAGCGTCTTCACACCTTAGCGGTTCTGCACCAGTTGACCCAGTTCCCTTTGGTTTTTCTCTGCAGACCTTCCTCTCGGTCTCGTATTAATCCGCCAGAAAGCGCTGGTGGGTCAGTTACCTGGCGACCACAAGGTTTACAAGATCACCAAAATCGCTGTCATCCCCCTTTCTGACGAGGAGCCTCAGGAGCTGGAGCTGGAGGTAAATCACACACTCGTGGAAATCCCAGATTTCTCCTCAGAATATCGAATATGAGTCAGAGCATGATTCATCCCTGGAGCTGGAAGTGGTGGGAAATTGACTCTGGGTTGCTAAAAATATAGTTCTACACCTGAAATGACATTCAAAAAATGACAACAAATATGCTGAACGGTGCTAAGATTTCAGTTTTTCAGGGAGGCTTCTTGGATGGTGAGACTGAATATTTTCAAGTGAGTAACAAACGGAGGAGGCGAGTAGAGCAGAAGCTTTTAGAGCCGTAGTTTGATCCTGCACAGCAGAGTGTAAGTGACGTCTGTCGTCTTTTTCACGTAGGAATCCTGTAGATCAGCGTGTCAAACTCATCTACGTTCATAAAACTGTCAAAAATATTAATGAATAACTGCCTCTTTAAATTATATCACATTGAACATCTTTTCACACTGATCAGTCCCTCCAAGATTTTATGAATGTTTTTGCATTTTTTTGCAATCAAAATTACAATTATGGTGCTAATTTAGAAATATTTGCAAGGAATTTTTATTATATTTTTGTGCTAATATATGATGTTAAATGTGACTTTTTGTTACTTGTCGTATCAATAATTTAAGTTGATTTAAACCAACATAAGCTGGCTTAAGTCAACTTATGTTGGTCTACAACGGTTCCTTACATTCGTTTTTCATGTAAATATATTTACTGACAGGTAGAAAACCAATTTGGTAATCAATCATGTTGTTTTAAACCAACTCTAGTTGGTTTAAACAATGCTAAATTACAATTTTTTGACCATTTTGTAAATAAAAATTTGCAGTAAAATCACAAAAAAATGTGGAGATCTGTTGATTTTCCGAAATATTGGAGGGACTTACTGCTGTAATTTGGCGTCTAGAGGGCCTCATAAAAAGCTATGGCGTGCCAGATTTGGCCCCCGGTCCTCGAGTTTGACGCATGTTAAATTGGAACCAGAGCAATAGCTTGTAAAACTATTTTTACCCATTAAACTTTTCACATTTTGTCACGTTGCAACCAAAGACTTCAGTGAACTGTACCGTGATTTTTATGAACTCGACCAACACAAGGTGGAGCGCAATCAGGACGTATAACAAAACTGATGCAGGATTTTCAAAATAAAGCAGTGACAGAGAGGCGCAAACAAGTAGAAAACCATGAAACGAGCCGCAAACACAGGAGTGATTAAAACTACAAAACACAAAAATGTAACTGCATAAGAAAAGAGCAGCAAACAAAAAAAAATGCTGCAATCACGGAAAATAGAAGCTAAATATGGAGCCCCCTAGTGGTAATGGTGGAACTTTTCTTCTTTGTCATTAAAAGTATTTAATTCTCTCGCCAAACTATTGCGCTCCTACGCAGTAGTTTTGCTCTCTCTCACAGTAATGCTGTAGTCGGTTCATGAAGCATCTTGAATCCTGAAAGTCCTTCTGTTCTAATGTTTTTGTACATATTTTAATATCTCACTACTGACATTTCTGAAGTTTTATATCCTTTTCTTTAGAATACAAATGCACCACAAATTTATGTGCAAAATACAGAAGTAAAACAGGTCAATCATTGGTTTTCCATTCCTTCTAAGACATAAATAAAAACTTTATGTCAGAAAGAAAAAATGCATCCAAACTATTTGGAGTTTTTTTGAGTTACAGGGCACTAACGTCAGGTTTGATTGTGTCTTTTTCATCTTGGTAGTCTGAATGTTTAATAAAGATCAGTTTTCATGCACAGTCCCATCTCCACCTTTAGCAAACAAACATGAACAGGCAGTTAATGGATCGATTTTCAACCAGTTTCTGCACCAAAGACTGTAGATGCATGTTTTCACTGAGGATCTTTAAAAGTTTACATATCTGCAGTTTTAAATTGATATTTGTCAACTGCATACAAAATAGAGCAGGGTGTAATTTTTACTAATTTACGCAAAAGAAAGAATCTCCTAATATCCTGTAGGAGGCGCTGTTCCAGAAAAAAAAAATACTTGCAATTGTCAAAAAATGCAAATGAAAAATGCTGCAACCACAGGAAATGAAGCAAAAGGGGAAAATTCTGCCAACTGCAACAACAGCAAATATGAAACTCCCTCTACAAAATGGACGTCCTCCAGGCCACTAGGGGGAGTCTGGAGCAGTTAGTATTACCTATGTAAAGATGCTGCTGTTCTATAATATTGTGAAAGACATGAAATAAAATGCAACTTTTCTTCCTTCAGCTTTCTTCTGGACTCCCTCTAGTGGTTTGGAGGACTTTCATTTTGTTTGGAGTTTCATTCTTGCTGCTGTTTTTGCCATTTCCTATATTTTCCCATTTTTCATTTGCATTTGTTTTGCTAATTGAGTGATTTTGCCTCTATTTTCTGAGACTGCAGCAGTTTTTATTTTTAGCATTTTTTTTTTTTGTTGCGTTTGTTTTTTGTGTTTTGGAGAAATTTAAAGCAGAGTTAGGTTATAAAACAACATCCCAAGCTTTTAACATCTCACATTGTCTGTTCAGTTCATCATCTGAACATGGAGAAAGGATTTTAATTTACAATCCTGCCATTACAGGCCTTTAAACTCAATTCATGAAACCTCAGACCTCAGCACTGTGGTTGGATGTTTAGCACAGTTGGGTGCCCTGCAGCACAATAATTAGTTGTTCTTTCTATAAATCTGACCTTTATGAGGAGTGCACTGCAAAAACACAAACTCTTACCAAGTATTTTTGGTCTAGTTTCCAGTGAAAATAACTTGGTACAGTTGAAAAAAGACAAAACTAACTCTTAAATAACTTTTCAGTAAGATATAGCAGCTTGTTTTAAGTAAACAATAAGTAAACAATAGTATTGATGAAATAGTTTCTCTTATTTCACTTTTAACAAGATATTTTCCCCATATTATAACTGAAATAATCTGCCAGTGGAACTAATAATTTTTAATTAAATTAAGGAATTATTGACCTAAAACAAGTTGCTATGTCTTGCTGAAAAGTTATTTTAAGTGCACTAAGATATTTTCACTAGAAAGTAGACCAGTGATGCTTAAGTTTTGTGTTTTTGCAGTGTGGTAGATTGTTGAGAACGCATCGAGATGTCCTGATTATGTTCTTCCTCAATTAACATGTCTAAGAACATGCTCCAGTTAGATAAAGCTGAAACGTAACATTTACTGACGCGTATGGTTTTAACGTGACTAAACGAGAAAAACTTCCTACTTTAGTGAGTAATGGCAACTCTTTCCCCTTTAGCTCCTGTTTGCAGAGATGCTACCAGATCTCCTGAGCTGGTCGTTTGTTTTCGTGTTTCTCATGTGAAAATAAGTGTTTTAATTAATTCCTCGCAGCTTTGCAAGAAGCATCATTTTGGAATCGACAAATCGGAGAAACCGGCCCAGTCTCCAGATGAATCAAAGCTGATGAAAACTCTGAGTCAGATCAAGTCCAACGTGTCTGTTCCCATCAAGAAGAAGGTATTTCTGTTCAGACTGACCTTTTGCCTTCCTTATTCTGACCTTTGAGGTGTCTCATGCTGCTTCCTCTCTGCAGTACTCCCCTGCGTTCCAGGTGAAGGAAAACAAAGAGAAGGAGCGCCTGGAGCGGCGGCTGCTGGACGAGCTCTACAAAATATTCATGGACTCAGACTCGTTCTACTACAGCATGACCTACGACCTGACCAACAGTGTGCAGCGGCAGGGAGACTCGGATAAGTCCAGCTTACCTCTGTGGAAGCAGGTGGGAGAGAGACCTCACTGATCTCTGGCGGTGGGACTCTACTGAAATTTTAGGGCTGAAACGATTAATCGTTGACTAATTTAGTAATTGATTAATCGTTAACAGGAGAATACAGACTCAAAAAAAGGCCATTTGGTGAAAAAAAACTTATTCAGAGCGGTAATGACCCCAAAACTGTACAACAATATAAATATTTTACATTTCAGATGAACAAAAAAGCCTTTGTGCTGTAAAAATGTTTTAGCCAAAACTTCTCAAGTGGCAGTTTTAGCTTCACCTGGTTCAGATTTACCAAAGGAATGCTGTTGTAGCATTTTAGGCAATATGTTTATCTTATTATTTATTATTGTTTGCTTGCATCGTTTAATGTATTTCTAATTTTGTATTAAAAAAGACTTAAGTGGTTAAATAATAATCTGTAGAATGTGCCATTTTCTAAAACCAGTATCATCGATTACTAAAATAATCGTCAGTTGCGACAATGAAAAAATTTAATAGAGGTAATTGCATTAAATTGCATTTATATCAAAAACCAGTTATTAAAAAATTTGCAACGTTTTGACAGCCTTGATAAAGATTTCCAAAAAGTCTTAAACTTAGTTAATCTTTTTGATCATTGCATGATTGGGCAGTTTTTAACTCTAAAATCACATAAATATTTGAAAAATGTAGAAAATCCAACCTTTAATTTGTGTGGGGGATGCAGCTTTGTTGTCCATTATTGTAACGGATGTTGCTTGTGCGTCAGATTTACGGACCTACTGGAAACACAGCACAAAGGTTCCGGCTTAGGATTTTTGTATGCTTAAACAAAGAAGGAGAGATTAATTGCATAAAAATATATGTAATTAATTAAAACTCTGCCTTATTAATTTGTTTAAATCTATTTTCATTTTGACTGACTGTCTCTTTTTTTTAAGGTGGACGACCGTTTCTTCTGGAACAAACACATGATCCAGGACCTTATCAATCTGCAGGTAAGAAATAAAAGTTTCTGTTTATGATTGTGATTCTACTAAATGAATGTTTTTGAGCATTAACCGTTCATTTCTATCCAGGTCCCAGAGGTTGACTTGTGGGTTATTCCGATCATACAAGGCTTCGTCCAGGTGGAGGAGCTGGTGGTGAACTACAACGAGACGTCAGATGAGGAGCACAGCAGCCCAGAGACGCCGCCCAAGGAGATTATCTGTGTCGATGACATTCACCCTCGCTTCACCGTGGCGCTGATCTCCAGACGAAGTCGGCACCGCGCAGGTAGGCGTTCACACCAAGTCCTACCTGGAGAGCACTGAGTTAGCGCAATCTGTTGGCTGATTCTTTTTGTTGCAGCAGTTTAAGTTCATATATTAAAAAAAATAATAATAATCCAATATAATCCAATTACATTCTTTCAGTGTGGGGTAATAATCCAGCAACATGAAAAGACTAAACAAAATCATTTGTGCCACATTTATTGACATAGTAATTCTTAGGAAACAGATTTAACTGAAGCAGACTTTTTAAATATTGGATCAAAGTGTTTGATTAAAATCCATATTTTTTTTTTTTTTTTTTTTTTTTTTTTTTTTTTTAAAGAGCCTTGATTCAAAATGGGAATGTTAAAAAACATATCGTCCCATTGCTAAGGTTGGTGAAGGTTCAGTGATGCTGTGGGCCGACTTCTCTTTCTTCTGGATCTCAAACATTTTAAATATAAAGAAAACTGGAAGGCTGGTCTTACAACCGGACAATGATCAAAAACATATTTCCAAATCAGCACAGAAAGGGTTGATTAGACACAAAATCAGGATTAATCCACGCCCAACTCAGTCCTCAGATCTAAGCTCTGTTGTAAACCTCTTGAGCTGAAGTGAAGAGGTCATGAATCCGACCTGGCGAGACTGTGCAAAGAGGAACGGTCACAGATCTCTATCTTTCTTGTGAAATGCTGCAGCAGAAGACTAAACTCTTTTAGTTAAAATGTTACTTAACATTATAAGAGTACGCTTGTATAATGCAAGATAAATTCATTTTAAAGTGGACCTATCATGATAAATTCACATTTTGCAATTTTTTTGTACTTTCATTTGGGTCTCAACTGCTTCTAAAAACACACCCATCTGTTATTTTGGCAATAAGTTTTGTTTTTTGGTAAAATGAGCCGTTTCTAAAACCTTCTGAATGTAATGTCACAAATCGGTGAAGCCCAGCCTGTTGCCTAGCAACCCCAGCAGAGTTCCGCCCGTTACCTAGCAACCCCAGCAGAGTACCGCCCGTTACCTAGCAACCCCAGCAGAGTTCCGCCCGTTACCTAGCAATCCCAGCAGAGTTCCGCCCGTTACCTAGCAACCCCAGCAGAGTTCCGACACCTTTGTTCAACTGGTTTTACTGCTGTATGGGCTGTACAATGGCTGCTGGAAAAGACAAGAGTTTTGTTGTTGCCTTACCATCCAGAAAACATTTACAAGAATCCCTAAAACAGCTCATTCTGAAACTGAGCAGACTAAAATCTGATTGTCTAAGAATGATTTTGTACAATAAAAGTAAAGAACGTGTTTTATGTAGCCCATAGACCTATCCTAACCTGCTCAAGGAAACATATTTAACGGTTTTAGACATTTCTACCAGGCGTGAAAGTAATTCTAGAGGGTGCTGTGCCTGAACTGTGATGAATGTGTGATGAAGATGAGAACTGTTCTTATTTTAAAGGGATGCGGTACAAACGCAGAGGTGTGGACACAGACGGCCATGTGGCGAACTACGTGGAGACGGAGCAGCTGATCCACGTCCACAGCCACACGCTGTCCTTCGTCCAGACGCGGGGGTCGGTGCCCGTCTTCTGGAGCCAGGCCGGGTATCGCTACAACCCCCGGCCACGCATCGAGAAAGGTCAGAGGAGCTGGGTTATCTGAACTGGGGAGACGTTCACATTTAGGGGTTACGAAAACGTGTTCATAAAATGTGTTTTTATGAACACATTTTGTTTTTCTTTGTGTTTCAGGGGAGAATGAGACGATGCCTTACTTTGCTGCTCACTTTGAGAAGCAGCTGGAGCTTTACACGAAGCAGGTCAGTTTGAGTCACAGCGCTGAGACGTTTGAGGGTTTTCTGTGGTTTCTAATGTGAATTTAACTCTTTTCTCCATCTGTGGATTTAAATGTTGAACCTTTTCCAGAAAATTTATTTTGTTGCTTCCAATCTTGAATTTCTTGATGTGTGGCATATTGAGATAATTTTGGGCCTACTTCATGTAGTCAAACTGGTTCTATTTAAGTGTTTTCTAGTTTCTTACTGAAGGATGTTTAATATATTGGCATCTATGTTGATGTTTGTCTTTTTTTAACATATTGGTACCACTCCTAAAAGTAAAACTCAGGTGACAAACCACAATTTTACTGATTTTTGTATTTATTTAGGTTATGCTATGATTTTTTTTTACATTTACCTTTATCAGAAACTTGACTAAAGAGTGAAAAAGAGAAGAAATCCGTATGGAGCAAACACATCCACCACCCTGTAGTTGTTTTCTTTAAATCACACGTTGCTTCGTTATTTATTGCAGGTGATAATTAACTTGGTGGATCAGAACGGCCGGGAGAAGATAATCGGGGACGCGTATCTGAAGCAGGTCCTGCTGTACAACAACCCAAACCTCACTTACGTTTCCTTCGACTTCCACGAGCACTGGTAGGGAAAACGCTGCGCTGACTGGGCTTTGTACGTTTTACTACACTGGCTTCACTTCCTCTTTGTGCTTCTTACTTCCTGTTTCTCAGTCGTGGAATGAAGTTCGAAAACGTGCAGATACTGACAGATGCCATTTTTGACATCATCACTGACATGAAGTGGGCATGGTAAGCAGTGCCTCTGTCCAAAACAATGCTGTTACCATGAACACTGAAGCATAGACGGTTTATTAATATTAACTATTTTAATGTTTGGTTCATCTCCATTTAAATTAATAGGGAACAATTTAATGTTTTGCTTTTTACAGTTTACAGAGTAGACAGAAACTCCTGATTTGACCTAAAAATAACAAAATAAAAATGTGTTTAACTCACCATCACGACCACATATTGAAACTAACATGATTCATTTTTGGTATATTTGTGGTAAAATTAGTCTACTTTCAGATGATGTGTGTGTTATTGTTGTAGAAATTACCGTTAAATCCCTCCAAACAGAATCCTGCTCATAGACTTTAATGTTATTTGTCTGGATGTAAAAAGCATCTTTACATTGTCGTGTTAAACTCAAGAATTAATGTAAGAAGTTGAAAATCTCTTCAAACGGCCAGCAGACTTTGCTCTCACTTCTGGTCCAAAAGGTTTTCCAATACCTTGTTCTGCTTTTGAACCAGAGCCGCATTTTCAGCCCTTATTACTGTAAAGTCCTGGCCTCTTGGGGAATCGCCATGGCAACCCTTACATTACAGAAGTTTCTCTGTAAAGTTTACAAATACCCTTCAAAATAAGACTCTGAAACTTTCATAAGGAGTAAAGGAAGGATTCAGATTCCTAATTGGTTTATAGGAAAGATTGATTTATTTATTGTTTTTAAAATAAAGATAATAGAAAATCCTCAAATTAAGAGACACAGTCTTATATATTTACATTGGTGATAAACCTTGTCTTTCAAAATAAAATATTCAGTGTTTCAAAGTTATCTTGCTGAAAAATGATGTTCCAAAAGAATAATGGAAGCAGAAGCAGTGAAGGAAAAGGGATGATGATCACTTTTCAAAGTGCAGCTTTTTAATTAGGGAAACTGAATAATTCCTGAAAAATAGGTTTTAATGGGCCTTCCAGATGATTTATAAAATAAAAGTCTTGACCTTTTAATGGGTTAGATTTTTAGGAAAGTTGTTCCATAATACTTTGGGGCTCAAAAGAACAACATTAATCTTAATTTGTTCTTGGATTGTCCATGTTATTATTATTTTATTTCTTTTTTGGACCTGACCAAACAAGCAAAGTTAATTTATGTTGGACCTCCAAGTGGCACCATCAGTATTTCTTCATACATTTTTCTCATTTTCATTAATGTCAGATTGAATTTGTGTTTCCTGAATGCGGTTAATTGACTCCGTCTGTCAGGGTGGACCAAGCTGGCGTCATCTGCAAGCAGGACGGGATCTTCCGGGTCAACTGTATGGACTGTCTGGACCGGACCAACGTGGTCCAAGCTGCCATCGCTCGAGTTGTGATGGAGCAGCAGGTACGAGTTTATTACATATTTCATCATCGTCTAGCACCAAAACACCTATTGAGTTTTGAACTATAGCTATTTTACTCTGATAGCAGAGGAAGTGAGTTGAGTTTTTTCCAGGCCTATAAAATACCACAAATATCACCTGAAACTGCTCGATATCAGTCAGCTGGCTGAAAATAGGCTGAATATATTTCCCTTGTTTAGACGAACAACATTTTCTGATTAGAATTATGTTCTGTTGGAAAAACAAAAATATGGAGTGATTTGCAATGAGAATCATTGCAAAATTCCTTGCAAATGTTTCCGAAGAACAAAATCACTGATTTTAACAGCAAAAAAAATGACAAACCCTTTTTGTTGACCGACTGACGTGGGGGAAGTGAAGAGAGAAACTTTGGGGCTGCGGTTTGAGAAGAGTTTCTGTTCTTTTACTTTTTAAGAAAGGAGGGGAAACGCTCTCTTTAATGAAGAGTAGCAGAGAAGTTTGGTCTAAATATGCATCTGGGGGCCATCTGCACAGCACTGAACACAACCCAGTATGCAGAAAATGAGACCAAGGAGACGGATGTGGGTTAGATAAAAAATAGACCTGAGGACAGAGACACGTGGCTAAAAAGATTTGATTCGTAGCAGAGAATCAAAATTATATTCTGCTTAGCAACAACATAAGAACTTCCATAAAAGTTAGTAAGTCTGTGTTTGTCGTTATATTGTTGCTTTAAACTTATTTTCTTCAAATACTGTGAATCTGTGGTATTTTTTATAAAAATATCTGACAGTTTTAACAAATATATAGAGAATATTTTTCACAAACGTTACACCTGCAAACAAAGAGACAAATTAAGAGGTTCAGGCATAAATAAAACAAATTCAACCTTCTTCCATGGCCAACTATCACCACTACCACTGTGTCCTATACTGAGACTATGTCTTAGTTAAAAAAGGCAAAGAACGAGCTTCTTGTTCTGATTGGCTACGATAGTGAGACGTTACATCATCATTCCCGTCGCCCAGCAACCAAATTCCAGTTCCACTGACAGATTATTTCACTTTTAACGAGGCATTTTCCCCTCAATATAAATGTTTATATTGAGGAATTATTTACTTAAAAACTGCTATGTCTTGTTGAGAAATTACTTATCAGTTAGTTTTGTCTTATTTGAAGTGAATGAAGATATTTGCACTAGAAACTAGACTAGCGCTGTCAATCACCCTTGTGCACTCGCTGTTAGATGTATTAATGGTGAAGAAACAACTCACCATGACAGAAAAACTATATGATCGTCATCGGTAGCCTTACTTACTAACTAGCTAAACTAGCCTATCGGGAAGAAGAATATCGCACTGGGAAAAGGCAGAGGAGCTTGATTTTCTGTTTTCACAGTTTGTCTCATAAAAACAGTTTCAACAAATATCTAAAAAAAACATAAAATAAATTCATAAAGTTACGTTCTGCAGCTTTAAAGTTGGTTTTGACGTGTTTTCTTCTGTGCAGCTGAAGAAGCTGGGTGTGATGCCTCCGGAGCAGCCGCTGCCTCTGAAATGCTACCGGATTTATCAGGTCATGTGGGCCAACAACGGCGACACCATCAGCAAGCAGTACGCAGGAACAGCCGCCCTCAAGGTAGCACCGCTTCCAACTTAGCTAGCTTTGTTTAGCAGCCAGTTCTGCCTTCACACCAGCGACTCGGCTGAGAAAAGGTTATGTCACTGTTGTTGTCACAGGCTGTGCAGTTCTAAGAGTGCAAATGAAGTACGGTTGAAGTTTTAATTAACGCACTGTTTGCTCTGCTTTAGGGAGACTTCACGAGGACGGGGGAGAGGAAGCTGGCCGGCGTGATGAAGGACGGCGTGAACTCTGCCAACCGCTACTATCTCAACCGCTTCAGAGACGCTTACAGACAAGCAGTCATTGGTACGGGAGCTCACAGCACATTTTCATATTTTAATTTGACGGAAAAATCTGAAACCTGTCATTTTGACAGATTACGTGGCGCAGACGTGCCCAACAATATTAACTTTACGCACAGAGTAGATCGCTGAGGTAACTAAATCACCTCCCATATCGACAGCCCAATCTAAACTTTGGCTGAAGTTTAACAATCCTACAGTTCATCCAGAATAGATGAAGCTAAAGAAAACCCTATGTTGTGTTTATTTATTGTTTAAATGGAAGAGTCGACAGTCTACCTTGCTAAAAATAGAAAGCAATGAGTTAATTAGACTGTAAGAAGCGGCTCCGCCTTGCGCTGCTGGAGCTGCAGAGATTCCATCCTTTCTATCAGCCATCCCAGAAGTTTTGCTCTTGACTCATCCTGAGTCCAAACGGAGCTGGAAGATGTCAAAGGAAGCTGGGAGAAGATTGGCTGCTTATTCGAACGGTTCTCTAAAAACAAAGCAGTAAAATCTTCATTAAAATACGTTGGGTTAGGGCTCGAGCCTCTAAAGTTAATCAGTTGGGTTGGGTCAGATTTAATGGACTCGGTCCGGGCGGGGTTGAATATTTTAGGTCTGATTTCTCGTCTAGATGTGAACCAGGAGGAAGTTGTGAATTTGATTAATTTCATAGTTCTGTCAGTGGTTTTTATCTGCATCATTAATGTGTGATTGAATATAAATTAAATCGCATAAAAATTAAATCCATCAGAAAATCCCATGTCGATATCATTTAAAGATTTGCAGAATATGTTTGATCGGATGTGACGGAAACCATCCTTTTGGTGAATCTGCGGCTCCTTGCAGATCTGATGATGGGTTTGCCCGTGACGGAGGACCTGTACTCCATCTTCAGCAAGGAGAAGGAGCACGAGGAGAAGGAGAAGGAGAGCCAAAGAGGAGCGCAGGAGCAGGTGGGGCTGCTGCTGCAGACCTACATGCAGCTGCTGCTGCTGGACGACGAGACGTTTCACGGAGGCTGGGCGCTCATCAACTGCGACATGAGGTGAGGAGTCTGCCCTCTCGCTGGACTCCAGATTCATCCGTCCATAAACCAAACAAGAAGGAGCTAATTTACATCTTTATTCATACATCAGTAATCAGTCAAAAGCTATCAACGTTGCAACTGAAGGAGGAAATTTCTTCTTATCAGGGAGTTTTGTGTCAGATTTGTATCGCAGAGTAAGAAAAGAAAAATTAAGAGAATAAAGCTGAAATATTTGGAGGGTGAAATCATAATATTGCGAAAATAAAGTTGTAATGATACAAAAATAAAGTCCATAATAATAATAATAATAATACAAGAATAAATTATGAATCATTCAAAAATAAAGACATAAAAATTGCATGAAAACAAAGTTTCCATAATAAACTTTTATTATGAGAGCAGCTTAATAAGCTGAATTCAGCTGAATCTGGTGCAAAGCATCTTTTATTAATGTTTACCTTTTTTTAAATAAACTAAACTAATATTACAGGAATAAAGTCGTACGATAAACTCACTCATATGAACAGAACCAGTTCAGAACCAGGTATAATCTGATGTGTTGCTCAGTCAGTGTTTTCATTTTTTCCTGCAGCCTCATTGATGCGACCAACAAAGATGTGGATGTTCTGCTGCTGCTGTCGGATAAAGCCTACTACATCGCTTAGTGAGTCGGATCCAAACCTCACCGTCCGCTGTGTGCGCTGCGGCGGCTGACTAACGCTTCGCTTTGTTTTCTGGTGCAGCTACGACGACGAGGCGGATAAAGTCAACCAGTACCAGCGTCTCGACTTGGAGGGCTTGGAAAAGATTGAAATTGGTGAGAAGTTAAAGTCAAAGGAGAAGTCCGTTCGCATTCACTGAGTCACCCAACACTTCCTGAAAGTGTGCTTACAGCTTCTCAGTAACCTTTTAGCAACATCCTCACTGAATGTGATTCATGCAGTGACAGCAGATTATTAAAAAGAACAGAAAAAAATGGATGTGATTGGGTTTATGCAGGTCCGGAGCCCACTCTGTTCGGGAAGCCGAAGTTCTGCTGCATGCGTTTGCACTATAGGAGTCAGGAAACCAGTGGCTACTTCCACACTCTGAGGGCGGCGACGCGCAACCCGGACGACGACGGGAAAGGTAAGGAGGCAGAGAAGAAGATCTTCTCTGGTTTCATTTTGGACTGATTCAGGACCGTAAACGTCCTCATTTCCTGACTTTGACACCTGAGTTCTGAGGCGTTAAGCATGAAGTGACGACTTCCGTTGTGACATTTTTCAGATACGCTGCAGTGCATCGCTGAGATGCTCCGCATAACAAAGCAGGCCTCCGGGCTGGACCTGCTCGTCGTCGAGAAGAAGCTGGAGAGGCGAGTATGAAGTAGTGCAAAAGTATTCAAACCAGTTCTGTCGCATTGTTTACAAACACAAACTTCACTGTATTGTATTTTAGGCTGTTTTCTCAGCTGATAGTTCAGTAGATTCGGTTCTATTAGGGACCAAAGTTGCAACATTTGTTACATTTCCAGCTGCTGTGGTTCACTTTCATATTGTACCAAAGCCTTTAAAAAACCTGTTCCCCTCCTCGCCTGTGGGGGCGCTGCACCTAGAACCACTGAAGGAAACAATACAAAAACCTCAGAAGAAGAAACTGATCACTACTTCCTTCTTGAAATGTAAACCAAACTGGAGCAGCGTGTCCAGCTTTTGTTTATTTACTGCTGTGAATAAGTTTTCTTCTAAGCCAGTGGTGGTTTTTAGAGTCTCCACTTCAGTTATCAATAATCACAGTTAATCATTTCAGCCCAGTGATTTTGGTGTTTCGTCCGTGTTGCAGGCGGCAGAGTAAACCTCATGAGGACATCATGGGGATCCAGAACAAGCCTGCGGGTCAGGCTGCGGGCGGTTCTGGACTCGCTCAGGGGAAAAGTTTCCTCCTCAACAAGTTCTCCTCCCTCAACCAGAAGGTGAAGCAGACCAAGACCAACGTCAACATCGGCCCCTTCAAGCCGCTCGGAAAGCTGGGGAACTTCTCCAAGCCCGACGTGACGGTGAACTTCCTCAAGCCCACCATGCATGTCAACCTGTGGAAGTCGGACAGCAGCCTGGAGACGTCGGACGGAAACCCTGGCGCCGCCGCGCTCGGCGTCCGGGGCGACGAGCGCTACGAAAACGACTCGGACTCCGACTCGTACAACTCTGACCCCGAGCACCCATGCTCCGGCTCCTTCGACAAGGCGGACTACGTCCTGCCCAGCTGCGGCATCGTGGCGTCGAACCCGCGACTGGGCAGCCGCTCGCAGTCCATCGGCAGCGGCGAACTCAACGCTCCGTCTGTGATACACGTCACCGGCTGCCAAGATGGAGTCTCTGACATCAACGACAAGTCGCCCGGCGCCGCGTCGCTGGCGGAAGAAGCACTGCTGATCGACTTTGGGACGCCCATCGACGCCTACTGCCAGCAGTTCGTTCAGGACGCCCAGACCAAACCGGTGGAGGTGTTCGGTGAGCTGCCGGCGGCTGGGGTCGCGCCGCCGCCGCTGCAGAAGAAGAAAACCCCCGCAGACTCTGAGCAGTCCAACCTGCAGACCCAGA
This sequence comes from Poecilia latipinna, assembly GCF_001443285.1. Classification (NCBI taxonomy): domain Eukaryota; kingdom Metazoa; phylum Chordata; class Actinopteri; order Cyprinodontiformes; family Poeciliidae; genus Poecilia; species Poecilia latipinna. Next base: position 86,637 of record NW_015113090.1, on the reverse strand, counting down.
ACCAGGACGCCCAGCTGCCCCGGCCGTCCCAGCTGGACGTCCAGACCTCTACCTCCGGTTCCAACCTGCTGTCTGTCCAGCGGCCCAGCTCGGCGGCGTCGGGCGGCTCCCAGCGGAGCCTCAGCTCCCTGATGGAGGGCAGCCTCGGACCGTCGCCCGCCGACAGCAACGGCAGCCGCGTCGTGTCGCCGTTCGCCAAGATCCGCAGCTCCATGGTGCAGGTGGCCAACCTGACACAGGCGGGGCTCACGCAGGGCCTCAACTACGCTGTGGCGAAGGTCCAGAAAAGCCCCGACCCGGACACTGTGAGCGAGGCCCAGGAGAGCGATCTGAAGGCAATGTTCACACAGTGCCAGACCAGGATCATCCAGATCTAGAGCCGTTTCTCCCCTCCTGTAGCAGGATTTTCTGGTCATCTTGAAACCTCCCGTGTGGTAGCAGCAGCAGAAGCTTGCACAGAGTCATTATTAGGCCAATCAATGTGCTCTTAGATTCGCCCTTAAAGCTGCAGTATGCAACTTTTACAAAAATGTTTAAAACACAAAGTCTCACCAAGTATTTTGGTCTAGTTTCTAGTACAATAAATAAGAAAATAAGAAAACTAACTTACAAGTAACTTTTCAGCAAGAAGTATGATCTTGATCTTTAATATTGATTAAAAAGTTTAAGTTTCACTGGCTGATTATTTCTCTTATTTCACCATCGTTTCCTAGCAACGCCTGCCGAGCACTCAGCCGTCGCCTAGCAACCGAGTTCTAGTTCCACTGGCAGATTAATTCATAACAAAACATTTTCCCATGCTAAAAATGAAACAATCTGATAGGGGAGCTGGTACTTTTTCATCGATATTAAGGAATTATTGAGTTAAAACAAGTACTTATATCTTGCTGAAAAGTTACTTGTAAGTTAGTTTTGTTTTATTTCCAGTGAACTTGGATATTTACATTATAAACTAGAACAAAAACACTGGATAAAATTTTGTGTTTTTGCAGTGCAACATGTTGTGACAGATAATCTGAGAACATTGATTCACCTCCTCCCTGTCCTGCTGTCTGAAGACATTCACAGCTCCCAACCAAAAACAACCAATCAGAGCCAGGAGGAGGAGCTTACCGCTGTCACTCAAGCTTTTGAACGTGTTGCTAAATTTGCTAATGTTGAAGGACCAACTTACCGTTACAGGAAAACCATCTGTCCACCATCATCGGTGGCCAGGCTAACTAGCTTTAGCATCCATGGCAGGCTAAGTTGTGGTGAACTAGCTGTAGAATGATTGACGGCGCTAAGACCCGCCTCCTGGCTGTGATTGGTTATTTCTAGTTAGCACTAGAAGAAGGCAGAGGAGCTTGATTTTTTATTTTTCTTTATTCACAGATTATCTCATAGTGTCACAACATGGTGGCAGTTTATATAAAACTTTTTTTTTAAATGAAAGTTACAAACTGCAGCTTTAAATGAGCCTTACCACTCCCTCCCATCATGACAGCGACCATGTTTACATGCACACAAGTACGGATTTCCTACTTCTTTTGTTGTTTGAGCACTGATTTTGTTTTTCCACGCCACCTTGCACACTGAAACATATTAATATATGTCCTCCTATATGGCTTATTGGTGCCTCACAGTGGAGATTGCTATGTTATTAGCGTACCAGCTGGATTTAGAAATAGAATAATTACAAGGTTACGGTTTTTTGTATGTTTGGAAACTGGGATTAGCAAACATTCCATCCAAATCCTTAAACATCCCATAATAGACATGGGTCTGTATGAGGCGTGATAGGAAAAAAACAACAAATATTCAAAACAGATTTCAAACTAAATCAGCTGTTTTCAGAAGATTAGCGCCACAGAAAGCAGTTTAAATTCTGACTGTAATCTTGGAGAATTAAAGTAAAAATTCTGAGAAAAAAAACTGAATTCTGAGGTTCAGAGTTTTAAAGCACCTTAAATTTGTTAGCGTTTCGGTTTAAGTGAAGCATAAAGCTAATTACACCCCTGCTGTCCTTGCTAATGTTAGCTGGTTAGCATTAGCATTACCTCATGTTCTTCACTTCATCTGCTTCCTGTTAGTAGACCTCAGGCTGGTTTCAAAAACTGAATTAACACTTTTAGGGGAAAAAAATAAAGCTGGGGCCTGAAATTTTTTTAAAAATAGTTGCAGAGAAAGATGGCCGTCAGTGTGCACCTGACTTTAAACTGTAATAAGAGGAAATTTTACTGTTTTATAAACTTAAACCTTTTTAAACCTCCATACACGACGGAGCGTTATGGCCAGACTCAGAGAATTATTATTTCTTCATCACTAGAATGAAATCATAATATTATCAGAGTAAAGTCACATTATTTGCAAAATAAAAGCGCTAAGTTATCAAAAAGTGAACATTCATCATTTTACTGCATTATTATTGCTAATATTGCTGGTTTATGCAGATATTACAACTTTATTCTCGTAATATTGCAACTTTTTCTTGTATGATTGTTACTTTATCCTTGTATTATTTCAACTTTATTCCTGCAATGTTACTTTATTCTGGTTTTACTGGGGCTTTATTTTAGTATTACGTCTTTTTTGTTGTATGACTGCGGCTATTGTTCCATTATTATAACTTTATTATCTGTACGACTATTCTCCTATTATTACAACTATTCTTGTAGTACGTTATTTTTGTTTTATTCTGTACTCCCAATGTTACTTTATTCTGGTATGATTGCGGCTTTATTTTAAAAGTATTCCAACCTTTTTGTTGTTTGATTGCGACTATGTTCATGTTTTAGTACGCCTTTATTCTGGTGTCATTGCAACTTTTTTTGTATATTTTCATAATACAGCAATTTTGTTGCGTGATTACGACTTTTATTAGGACCTTTTTGTTTATGACTTTATTCTCGTGATTTAAAAAAGTAATACAGATTCCTAGTCTGGCCTTAAAGCTCCGTTGTAGTAAACAAACCTTTCTGCTCCGTAAAATACTTCAGCTTTCGAAGTAATCCACTCCACTGATCAAGTTCTGCTACATTTTTTTTTTCTTGTACAACTTTTACTTTCTGAAACTTGAAGATCATGACGTCCCAACTCTGCTTGCGTGCAACGTTAGCGGCAACAGCTGGCTAGCATTAGCTGACCTGCTCTGATTTAATCATGTGCTTCGTTTCATCCCATATATGCAGATCACCGCTAAGCTGGACCTGAGCTTCTTGTAGAAATAAACCAAATCTGTGGATCCCAAAGGACAGTAACGTTCGGCGTGCTACCCTCCTGTGTATAAATTACCGAGCTAGCCAGACAGCACGCTGTACGTAGGTATTAGCTAACATAAGTGTTGTCGAGTTACTTAGACGGTAGGAACTAGTGAGAGTATCCTGGTTGTTCATATGTACAGTGAGTTGTGTTTGACCCAATCGCTTTTCGTTTTGCATTCGCCATCAGAGGTTCGGCTCGTTTCTGAGGGTTGGGTTCGGATTCAGTCCAACCGGCGCCGGAGTGTAGCATATAATACGCAGACATGCAGATTCACAGTGAGCACTGACGCTTTATGCACTCCCCTACGCTGAAGTTTGCCTTAACTGGGAACTCGAGAGGCAGAATTACGTGTTTCAGGTATTCGATGCAGAATCTACCTTTTTTTATTTGTTACATTTAGAGCACTGCTGGGAATATGTTCAGGGTTACCGTCTCTATTTAATCTATTTTCTGTTTATGGAAACATAGACACTAACTGTAGGTTGTCTCCATGTGCTGCTGCCGTAGATCCCTGGATGTATTTGGATTAAACTTCCTGTTTTGCATGTATTTTTCTTATAATACATGCATTTAACCTGAAGAAGTGACTTTTGCTTTTTTAATTCATTTTTTATTGTTGCTGTTAAATATAAGGATCTTAAGAGGCCCTTCCCTGTATCATGCTGTGTGCGATAAAAGGTCAAAGGTCGTATTCACTCCATTTTCCTCACCAGCAGCTGAAATCGGGTAGACTTGTATATTTATCTTGTTTAAACCGTTAAAGACCTGCCTGCTTTGAATTGCCACAATTCAATACAAAGTCGTTAAATATCTTTACATGTGATAATCTAAATAAAATTATGACAATCTAAAGAAAACAAACACTTGAAAAATAAATGTTTTAAATTTCCAAGAAGTTGGCTGTTCACAAACGTCCGGAAAGTTCAGTGGAAGGAGAAAAATATACATTAAACATTTATACTTGAGATAATTTAAATGAAATTATCATAAATTTAAAAAAAAAATTACTTGTAATTTTATAAATATCCAATTTTCAAAATGATGGCTGTGTGCAAACGTACAAAGTTCAGTGGAAGGAAAACAAAATAAATGAATGGAATTTCAATTTATTGTTAAAATGTATGCAGCGATTATGGCATCTAATTATTTTACAGTCCTGAGTTGCTTTGTGAAATTATTTGAAGTCATTATGGACTGTTGTTCCAAGAAAAACTTAATAATTACTGAAATAATTCAGTTTATTCAAATGTGTATTTGATGTTATTACAAGTATGTATCTAGCATACTTGTAATATTATATACTAAAATTATGTTAAAGTTTTGTTTAAGCTATCATGTGTGGATATTTGAGAACGTATTTGTTGAATTGTGGCAGTGTTGGGCCTCCGTAGCTCTGCTGACAGTAGGTGGTGCTGCCAATGCTTCAGGGTGATTTCCTGCAGTGCAACGTTTTCACGCTGAGGTTTAAACGTCTTCGTTGTAAACACTGGAGCAGTTCTCGAGCTTTCCGTGCGGTGAACAGGAAAAACTCAACATTCCTGATGAACAAGAGTGTCGCTGTTTTTTTTTGTTTTTTAATATGCAAAAGTTGTTTTTCTTCAAATATCTGCTGGGTGAGATTTATCTTACATTTTCACACCAACTGCTTTTTTTCTTCCAATTAGGACCCAACATTATGACTTAATTGTGCAATTAAACATGTTCAAGCATTTTATTTGCACTGATTAAGCACATCCTCCTAGTCTGCAGTCATGTCGTTCCTCTACCAACTGACTGTTGTCATTGTTTTCCAGTGTACTGAAATTGTATTGTATATTAAAGTATCCTATTTATTCTTAACTGTGGGTGTGCTACTAATTTTTAATAAGTTTAATTTTAAAGCATCAATGAAATTTCAGAAATTTAATTCAAAAAGTTCTACACATTTATATTTTCAGAGTGAATTTAATTTTAATTGAGTCAGACCCAATAAGAAAAAATATAAATGTATCAAACTGTGGGAATATTATGCAAGACCCAGTGCTTTTTTTTTTTAAACAATCGCAAATGTTGGCAATTTGAAGATTGAAAACAATGAACCATTTTTATTAAGTTTAGAATATTAAGTTTAATTTTGCTCTGCAGCCGCTCTGTCAAACATTTGACAGCACATCAGTGCCAAGAGATGGGAAAATGTTTAAAAAGTACATTTTCACCAAAACACTCTGGAATTTTCTAGAAAATAACTTGGAAGTTTCTGACTTGAAGTCAAATATTTGCTAGAAAAATAACAGAAATTTTCAGATTAGTCTCAGTTTATGAAAACGTAAAATTTTGAGTTTCAAAAGTCAGATTTTTACTTGAAATGCAGAATTTTTCAAGGTTTTTCCTCAAATTTCTAAGATGGAGCTAAAATTTTCTTGTTTTAAATCATCTCCTGGAAAATTTCTAAGATTAATCTCAAAATTTGGAATTTCTTAGAGTAAATTAACATTTGAAACTCAAATGTCAGTTTTTTCTAAAAACAACAAAAAACTTATTTTGGGGGGAGCTTCACTTCGTTTTTCCGTCTATAATGACCCCAATATGTCGTTGTAAAAACCGGAAGGACTTCAAAAATAGCCACAATTTGTAGCAAAATTAGTTTTAGCATACAATCCTTTACATATTTACTCCAAAACAAGAACACATCTCTAAATTTTATTTGCAGCTTAGTATAAAAAAACATCTTAACTTGAAGGGCACCTGAAAAAAGTCTTTATTACAAACATATCAAAACAAAAAGGGAAGTGGCTGTGATCAGGGCTCGTTGCCGTTGACGCTCTTATGTTGCTCCATACGGCTCCGTCGCAGCATCTCGATGTGTTTGGCCCGCAGCCAGCTGTCTCTGGTCAGCGACGTCTGACCCAAACTCAGCGACAGCAGCCTGCAAAACAGAACCGGTTTCCATTAGCCGTAAAACTGAAATTACTCATAAAATCGCTTGTAAGAAAAATAAAACACGTTTTTAAGCTAGGATGAGGCGGTTTTTCAGCCGTGTCAAACACTTTTCCGCCTCATACGAGTCACGTGATGAACAGCTGGCTGTTACAACTAGCGAAAACGGCGAAGAAGACTGAGACAGGAAGTCGTAGGAGGATGGAGGGTTGTTTTTGTTTTAGGACAATGAGCAACTGACTCCAGAGTTAAATATGTCTGTCAATCCAACGTGTTGAATGCATAGCGCTTATGTAAAATGGCCGACAACAATTTATCTAAAACGCCGACAACGTGACGTCATGCTCTGAAAAACGCAGCCAACTCTGTCATGACGGACGTTAAAACATTTGCTCTCCTAGCTTGTCGGAGTTGGTCGCTTGTATCTTGAGTTTGTCGCTCCAACGCCTGAATAACAAGCCAACGTTTCCTCTGATAGCCGAATTACGGATACATCTCATGTAAGTGTTTACATCCATCACCGCCATATTTTTAATGAGTTATCGCGTGAACTAGCTTATTCGCGTGAGATTTTATTTTAATCATTTAATGGAAACACCTCAAAAATTGCGTCACTCCCCTCCCGACATTAGCAGAAGATAGACAGAAATGTGGGCACATCTGTAATAGACACGCGGCTAATGAGGCATTAGAGACCCGACCGGTCCGGTTCGGACCGCTCACCTGGCAACAACCAGCATCCTGTGGAGGTCGTCGGCAGATATGCTCTGGGGGTCGTCCTTCCTCATGTCGACGAAGTCATCTTCAACCGCCTGGGGAGACAAAACAGAAACAACATGGCTGACCGGTTCAAGTCTGACTTTAGGTCTGTGGTCTCCAAAGTCGAAAATTAAAACAAACTAAAAAGTTAAAACTTTTTGATCCATTTCAGAAATTCTCTGGAAGATACTTGGAAATTCATGAACTTCAAAAGTCGAAAATTAAAATTTCTTTAGTGGAAGAAAATTAAAAATTTTCGACTTGAAAAATCTCAGTTTGAAAGTACTTGATATTTTGTTAAGTACTTTCAGAATGTCAAGTTTAGAGTACTTGACATTTTAAGCCTCATATTATCAACTTTACATTTTTGTCAAAGTATTTTGACAACTTAAAATTGCCAAGTCAACATTTTGTCTTAAAAGTGTCGAGTTGAAAGACCTTTGTCACTTCGTCTGAGATGCTGTAGTCGAGCAGGCGAGCGACGCTCAGGAAGACTCTGAACTTGTTGAGCTGCGATGAGGCCTGCGGATGGACATGGATGCTGCTGAGGTAATCCTCCATGTGGGGCGGCGCCACCTGGGGCTGCAGGTGTATGTGGCAGTCGGACTGCCCAGGCAAAGAGCAGGAAATAATTACACCCCGTCAGGAACACAGATGGAAAACATTTTAAAAAGACGGTAATAATCATAGGAGGTGGATTCAGGTTTCATCTTTCTACCACCTGCAGCCACGAAGACGTTTTACGGTGTTTGTATCACGTAACTTTATTACTTTAGTCTCGTATTCTTCCCAAAATATGATTTTATTCTCATTTTATTACGACTTTATTCTCCTAATATTACTTTATTCTCAAAATATAATTTTATTCNTGTAATATNACGACTATCTTAAAAAATATTATTTCTATTCTCATGTGTATTTTTAATTTTATTTTTCTCGTCCCCAACACTCCTGGGATCTTTGCTGTGCTTTATTTTCTCACGAACTCCCCAGTTCTGCCATCAACAGCCCATGCTGACCTCTGACCCCTGCTAGTCAGGGGTTGTGTACACGGCGCAGCCCGGCTGACAGCTGCCGCCATGGCAACGCTCTGGAGCTGCGTTCAGGAATAGCACGCGCCACATTCCTCGCCAGAAGCATCGTCGCCATGACGACAGCAGGAAACCCAACCCATACTGAGGGGACAGAGGGGGGGTTCTTAAAGGCGCAGGGCGGCTTTGGGCCTGTTGTCCTCACCGGCAGCAGCGAGCGTCCCTCCGACGCGATCAGCACGTTAATATTGCAGGGGAATTCCATCTGGTGGAAGTTAAAGTCATAATCCACCTTCTGCCAAGTGATCAGGTTCCCCAGCGCCGTCACATTACGCACACCTGCAGCACAAACACACAGTCAGGGGCGTCCAGGGCGGCTCGCCGTCGCCCTCTAGTGGCGCCTCACCGGTTGCGTCCAGCTGCCCCGGCTCCAGCTGGGTCTCGTCCAGGAACAGGGAGGTGCTGCTGGCCAGCTGCAGCGCGCCGCTCACCAGCCGGTTCGCCACATAGTCCTTCCTGGGAACGAGCCGCATCTGGTTCATGTTCTGGAGGCTCATCGCCAGGTAGAACGACTGGAGAAACGGCAGAAAATAACGGGAAAATCAATGAAAAATAACAGGATAAACCAGAAAAACAGTGAAAAATAGGAAAATCAATGAAAAATAACAGGAAAAACCAGAAAAACAGTGAAAATCAATGAAAAAATAACAGGAAAATCAATGAAAAATAACACGATAAACCAGAAAAACTGAAAAATAACAGGAAAATCAATGAAAAACAGGATCCCTGGTTTACAGGAACAAAACATTTGGAAGGTTTAGTGGAAGGAAAAAATAAAATTTGAAAGGCTTAGAGGAAGAATAAATGTGGAATATTCAGAGGACTGAAAATTTTTTAAAGGTTTAGTGTTTTAAAGGAAAAACATTAGAAGGTTCAGGGGATTGAAAAAAGTTTTTAAGGTTTACTGGAATAAAAATGTTTGGAAAATTTAGTGGAAGAAAAAATAGCGACAAAAAGTTGCTCAAGCAGAAGCGAGAGGTTTGTGAAGCAACGTGGCGTTCCTGAATGATACCTTGAGGGTTAGCATTGTTTTAAAGTTAGTTTTTAGAAAACAACGCTCTTATTTCCTGCGTTCCTGAACTCACCGACGGGACGAGCTGCTGGACGATCTGGTAGAGGCGCTGGGTGTAGGCGGCGGCGGCGGGGCAGCCGCTCAGGTTCAGGGTGAACTTTCCCAGCGGCAGAACGTCTCGCCTGGAGTACCTGCGACAGCACAGAGACGCTAGCTTAACTTCGGCCGCGGCCGGTTTCGGTTCTGACCCGAACCGGACCTACACGCTGGAGAGGAGGTGCAGCAGCAGGAACTCGGCAGCCAGAGCGTCGCCCAGCAGGACGTGGGTGAAGTACGACAGCAGCTCGGCCCGGACGGCGGCCATCTCCCCGAGAGCCGACGACAAAACTGCAGAGAGAGAGGGCAAAGGGCGTTTCCATGGCGATGAAAAGGCGGCCTGGCTTCAAAGCTTTACAGCAAAAAAAAAAAAAACAACAACTTGATCTCCATGGAAACGAGGAAAAAACAAACTTTAAACAAAGAGGAGCGAAAATAAAAAATATTGGGATAAATCTGGGATATCTGAACACAAAGTAACATTAATAAATACAGGACAGGAAGACGATTGGAAAGTTTAGTGGAAGGAAAAAATACAATAAAAGTGTTTGTTTTGAAGGTGTAGTGGAAGAAAAATAATTGGAAGGTTTAGTGGAAGAAACAATTTAGATTTTTTTAGAGGACATAAAGTTTGGAAGGTTTAGTGGAAGGAATTTTTTTTTTATTATTTATAGAATGGAAGGAAGTTTGGAAAGTCCAGAAATTCACTGATTCTCAAAGGACAATAATTTTTGGCCTAGTCCAAACAACGCTCTGAGCTGTCACTGATTGCTTACAGGCACTGTTGTCCTGCAGGGCGGCGCCGGGGAGCAGCGGGTTGTTGTGAACCAGCCGCTCGGCGTGGAGCAGGTGGAGGCGCGGGACGAGGGAGGCCGGCGGGCTGTGGACCCGCTGCTCCGCCGCCGACTCCAGGCCGGCCGCCGGGTCCAGAAACGAATCCCTGCAGAACAGAACCGGAGCAGGTCAGAACCAAAACAGGTCTGAAATGGAGCGGGTCAGAACTGGAGCGGGTCAGGGCCAGTAGAGACAGAAACAAGGGAGGAAATTACTGCCAAAAAACTCAAGAATTTTCTAGAGAAAAAAATTTGGAAATTTTAACAAGTTAAAAATTTGTGACAAAAAACAACAACAAAAAAACTCCAAAATGGTGGATTACATGGAAATATTCTGAGTTTTTTGTCATGAATGTACTCCTCTTGTTGCCTCGTCTGTACAGCGGCTGTCGTAGAACCGGACCGGACGCAGGAAGCAGGAAAACGTGACTCACTTCTCATCGGCCAGAGCGCTGAGCGCAGGGCTGACCGACAGGATGCCGAACACCTGCAGCGTGTCGTTCAGTTTGAACCGTTCCCAGTCCTCGTACACCTGGGCAGGACACACCCGTCAGAACCTGCTGCTGGAAAAGCCGCGGCCGGCAATCGGAGCCCACCTTCACCAAGCAGGACGGGCCTTTCTCGCCCGGCAGCGGGAAGTTCAGGTCCAGGTGGGAGGCGGACGCCGCCTGGCCGGAAGGAGCCTCCGTCTCCTGACGCTTACAGTCGACGTTACCGTGCGGGTCGGCGGCGCTTGGGGAAGCTGCGCAGAAACGGAGGAAATACAATACAGACCGAGGCGAGGCTGCTGCCCCCTCTGGTGGAGACGTGTAATAACACTTCAAAACAAAATTATTTCAGCATTTTAGAGCAGATTTATTCTCTAGAGATTAAAAAATAAATAAATATGGGAGACTATCAGGGCCACTGAAAAAAAAATTCAGACTTTAATTTTCTGAGAAAAAAAGTCTGATTTCTGAGTTTAATGAAGTCATTTTTATGATGCCGTTTTTACAACAGAAAAAAGAAAACTCAACTTTTTTACTAATCTCAGAATTATGTTGGTTTTCTTAAAAAAAAAAAACATGGAATTTTTTTCTTTTAAAAAATTCTTTAATAAAAGAGGTTTATATATATAAAACTCTCAATCTGAAATAATAAACATTTCAGATTTTTTCTAGAAAATTTCTAAAACTTTATCTCAAAATTTCTCAGATTAATTTCAAACATTTTCTAGCAAATCTTAAACTTTTCAAAATCAGAAATTTACTTTTTTTTCTGGAAACATTTTGAGATTTATGTCAAACTTTCTGAGGTAAATTTCAAAATTTTTTTCTAGAAAAATTCAGTTTTCAGAATGTATTTCAGCTACAATGGCCTTAATACGCCGTCAGACATCCCTGCTGCTATTTAAAATATAAATTTATTAAGTATGTATGTTTAATTTATATTTTTATTCAATACATGTTTATAGTTTCATTAGAAATATATATAAAGAAACTTAAAGCAGAAAAGGAGCCAATAGCTCATTTAAAACGAATGAACAACATCGTTAGGAGTGTCGACAATTATTCCTTAATGTGGAATTTTGTTGTTAAAAAATAAATTAAAGGTTGGGTTTGTCCAAATTTTGCAATTTACGTTTATGTTCTTGCAGTTAAGTGTGAATTTATCTTAAGGATTTTCTAAACAGGTTGTGAATCATGAACCATGGATCTCTGACGGCACCTGCATGCGTTTCCTTCTGCTTCTGTGGCTGAACCTCCATTTCCTCGTCCTCCTCGTAGCTGCGCTTCTGTCTGCTGGGAACGTACGACGTGGAGGGAACCACCCTGCCCTGGTTACTCGTCGTCTCCACGTAGCCGTGCAGCAGCATTAAGGAAAAACTTCAGAGGCATGGGATTTAAAACGCCGAAACTAAGAGAAAGATTTGTACGCTTTTTCCACAGTAAAATTCAAAACACTTTGGATAAATATTAATATATAATTTTTTTTTATGCCCGCTTAAAGATTGTTAATCAATAAAATCAATAACATCAATCTACATTAGATTAACTCATTAATTAATAACTTAAATCTTTATTTTAGATTGCAGTTTATTACAAAACTATGCAGCTTGAAAACACCAAACTGATGTTAAAGTAAGCTGTACAGAAAAAGGTTAATTTGTCCCATTTGTCGTCAGGATATGTCCTTGGCCCACTGATTCTCTCCAGGGATGGGAACGCAGTAGAACGTCTGTCTCTCTGCAGTCACTGTGCTTCTGGAGTTTACGTCCACCTGCAGAGAAAAGCAGCTGCAACGAGGCGTTCAGGAACCGACTCAGAGCCTGAAGAGACGAGGCCTTACCCCAGACTCTGTCACGTCTTTGTATTTGCCGCACCGCAGCGTCTGGGGAGCGTCAGGCGGTAAAATGAGAGGAGAACAGCCAAAACGTGATAAAATGCAAATGAAGCTGCAGGCTATGTAAATGTCTGCAGGGGAGGGAACAAGGAAGCGCTCACTCTGGCCTTGGTGGCCGGGTCGACGGTCTCGTAGACTCCCATGAAGAACTCCGGGTCGAACATGTCCTGGACCAAGCAGCGGAACCTCACCAGGCTGTCTGGCTTCAGGTAGTGCAGAGGGACGTCGTTCAGAGACGGGACCTGAATCCAGAGACAGGTGAGAAAATGGTCGGAGACTCGCACGCTTCCCAGCCAATCCAAACTCAGAAATTCATCATGATAGTTTGTGGTACAATGGACACGCTGCAAGTTATTGACTGAGGGCAGAAAGACGATTCCTTTACCTGCTGTGGGAGAAAAATCCTGTTGATAAAATTAAGCCTGGAGAAGCAGGTATTAATTTAGCGCAGCACACCGCAGCAAAAGGAGAAAAAACTCAGGAACCATTGAAGAGCAACTCCAAACCGCTCGTTTTCTTACTTTTTTCTCGCTCTCTGTGTCGGCTATGCTACACACAGACACGTTGCCATAGCAACTGACTGGCAACAGCTCCACTATGTATGTATCAGGAAAAAAAATCAAACATTTTCCACATGGTCAACAGAACATTCAGTCGGCTGCAGTTTTATGTTTTCAGGCTTGATGTTTACTTTGCGATTATTAATAAGTGATGCCTGAATACAGCGGCGGCTAATTAGCCAATTAAACACGAGCGCTACTATGATCTGTCAGAGAGTTGGCGCTATTTATTTACTTTTGTTTAACTTCATTTAAATTCCCTTTGGATTCAATAAGGTAGTTTTGAATATTTGAAATAAACCGAAACACAATGAATTCTGCAGTGCAATTTGTGCCAAGTTAAACGCAGTAACTGCATTTAATTATGTTTTCAAATTTAGAGATATTTATTTATGCTCTTGTTGAACAAAGTAGAGAAAACGGTAAAAAAAATAATTTCCGATAATACTGTCCCTTTTGTTTTTTTTATTTGACATCATTAATTGAAACTGATCGAGACAACAATAAATCAACATTTCTAGTCATGATAATTTCTTTGCCCAGCCTAATGCTTTCATGAGCTTAATGAAGCAGGATTACCAGAGTCTGGGCTTCTTTCTCCTTCAGCTGCTCTTTGAAAAACTCCACCGCCTTCGCCTCCCATCCTGAACTCTGACTGCTCTGGGAAGCAGCTGCAAAACCAAAACACACAAATTTATCTAAAAAAACCATCCAGCTGCTATTTCTGCAATAAATGAGCCTCTCAGTAAATTAGAATATCATCAAAGAGTTAATATATAAAACTCAGGATATTAGATTAGATTAAGGCTGCAGCTAATGGTTATTTTAGAAAACAATCTATTGATTATTCTGAATATCGATTAATCTGATAAAAATATTGGCACATTCTGCATATTTTTCATTTAAACACTTAAATGAAAAATGTCTTAAAGTTGCATATAAATAATTCAGTTCCGTTTTTAAATACGAAAATAAACATTTTATTGCCTAGAATACAATACCACAGCATTCATTTAGTAAATCTGAACCGTGTGAAGCTAAAAGTGGCACTTGAGAAGTTTGGGTCAAAAACATTTTCACAGACAAAGGTTTTTACATTAAATGCAAATGTATGTTTTTTTGTGCAGTTTTGGCTTAAGAACTCCTCTGAATAGGTTTTTTAGTCTGTTTACTCAGCTAACAATCAATTATTGAAATAATTGGAAACTAATTTAGTAATCAATTAATCACAATTAGTCGTTTCAGTCCCACATAAGTTCAGAAAAAACTGATTTAAAACATAAATGTTGTGAAGATCGCTAACAGTAACAGACAGAAGGTCACTGCTAAAGAAGCTAGTGACTATCCAAGGATTTTAAATGGAAAGTTTAGTGAAAGGTAAAAGTAGAGCAACAGGAATGACTGCAGCTAAAATTATAATGTATACATATTACATCTGATACATATGCATCTGATCGTCCCAGCAGAATTTGTAATATTCTACATATTTACAGAAAAGATGCATATTATATTTTTTTTGTACAAGTTTGGTTTAATTACTGCTCTGACTGTTCTTTTTTCAGCAAATTTCTTATATTTGAGACTCAAGTTAATGATTGATTCCTAAATGAGCTGATTTAAATAATTGATTATAGTCGTTTCGGATCTATACATGTTGTTCAGTAAATTGACAATTAATGCCCATCTTCCAGTAGGCATTGATTTCTCTATTAAATGCCTTTTTAAAATTGCTGTATGCGATATTCTAATTTACAAAGTAGTGTGTTGTGAGTTTATATTTTTTTAAAAATTCATTAATAAAAGTAAATGCTTGAAATAGTTCATATTTGTGAACTAACTCAACTTCTGGATGGTATTCCAACTTAATTTGAATTTATCAACAACGAAGCAAGCATTTAAACGGGTTCGGCGGCATTTCCTGTAGTCCAGAAGGAGTGGTTCTGGCAGAAACTCGCAGTGAGTCGGTGTTTAAATTAAAGAGACTTAATGGAGAGATAAAAGCGCAGCAACATGTGATGTGCTCTGTTGGCATGGTGTGGACCGGGCTAGCCGCGGCTAGCTAGCAGCTTCCACGCGCTTCACAGAGAGAGAAGTTCCGCCCGGAGAGTCTTACCGAACATCCCCTCCACCACACCCAGAGGGTCGTTAATCCAGTCATGAGTGGAAGGCATGGCTCTGCTGACAAGGGAGGCAGGAGTGATAAAAATACACGCGAGGAAAACCTGTGTGAATCCTCAACTTTGTTGACTTTCCCCGTCACACAGGATTCTGGCAGAAACGAGGGCGGGAAATTTGCGTCACTTTCTAGTTGGTTTGATTTGAGTACCCGGAGGGACCGTAGGGCGGGGCTTGTCACAGCCGCCACGTCCCGTGTTAATTACCGTGCGTAACATGCGTAGAAATGATCCGTCAGCGCGAACGCCATATTGAGAGTGGCAAACATTTTGGAACAAAGAACATTACAAAGAAATATCTTCAACACAAAACAATAAGAAATATAAGCAGATTATATTAAACAAATACAATAAAAAAGAGGAATAACATATATATAAAGAATATATAACCATAAACATTGTCATTATTTATATTTCTCAACAGTCTTGCAATCTACAATCGATCTGCTACATACCTTTTCAGAACAACTTTTAATGTATGACAATTTTTCTGTTTTATTACTTTTTAAAATGTTTTACATTTTTAACATGCTATGCATTTGAATATTCTCCTTTTATAATTTTGTTTGGTGTTATTAGTGTTTGTAATTTTACGCGATTTCTGTAAAGTCACTGAGTGTTTACAAAAGCGCTACACAAATAAAACTGATTATTTTCGTTATTATTTGTATTAAATGTAAAATAAAGTAAAAAAAAAAAGTTAAATACATTTAGACATACATGGGTATATTAAAATAATGTGCATCTTTTATTTATTCTATGCAAACAATAAACAATAAACATAGAATAGTGCAGAAGTATATTATCCAAATATAGCAAAGTGTCTGTTACAATAACTAAAAGACAAATAAAAGTAAGCCTTATAGAAAAATATGTAAATTTCACCTGAAGAAAAAGTTGAATTGTCAAAGATGGGCAATATTGGCAATTTTAATAATACAAAAGTCTCTCCAATGTTTTCTGTAAAGAGAGACTCTGCATTGTCTTTATATGTTTTTAGTAGAAAAAATTATAATTGTAAATGTATATTTAAGATACAAAATTACATAAAATGTAGATATTTTGTACTTTTAAATGTTTGTGCTATTGTAAATGTTTGTTTTTGTACAGAAAAAAAGCTTTTAACTGATTAACATGGTGTTTTATTTTGTTGTTGTTTTGTTTTATTTTTGTATTTTTGTTTTATCTGTGAAGCCCTTTGTGAATTTTATCTGTGAAAGTAAAGAAATATTTACTTAAAATTGTAGGTGCCTTCCTGACCTGTAGGTGTCAGTAGTGAGAGGAAGTGAAACTAACAAGCGATACCGGTAACATTATAGCAGATCTGTAAATCATCTGCTTGGTTAGATGCTATATTGATCTGTTCAGATGGCGCCTTAAGGATCGGTGAACAGCTAAAAAAAAAACGAAAAAAAGCTCCCTATGGACAGCTGACCCCGTTCCGCCGGCGGCCTCCTCCGGTTCTTGCTACGTGTAATTCTGGGGGAAAAATGGCAGATAGAAAAAATAACAATGTTCCCAACAGCAGTGCCAATTTATTGTTCAGCGCCGCCCCGGAGTTTAACTTCAACCTGCCGTTCATGCCCGTGAGCCAGGCCACCGGGCCGGCGGTGCTGTCAGGAGGTGAGAGTTAGTGAGACTGTGCGAGGAAATGTTTAAACTGTGGACAGGTCGTTAGCATGCTAAGCTAGCCAGCCTAACATCCTGCTATCAGCTGTTATTGAGTGAAAGACACAGAAGCACAACAATAATAGTCGACAGATTTGCTAGAGTATCAGACGTGAACCTCTGCTGTAGCATTCTTGCTATTGGTGTTTATTACAATAAATGACAAATAAATTACTAGGTTAAAGTGCATAAACCTCACATTAATGTTTCTACAAACTCTTCTGGAGACAAAATATAGCAAATTTTGATAACGGAATAAAGGTTTTGCCTTTGTTAATACAAAAGGCAAATTTCCCCCTTCCTTTTAAATCAGTGAATAACTGTGATTGATCACATTTAGTTTTGGTTTGAATGGATTTGGTTCACCAGGTGGGATTAGTGTCCAATGTGTACAATAAATCGGTTTAATTCAGTCAAATAATAGATTATTTATCCCAAAGGGAAATTATGATGTCTCCTATCATTTAAGTGTCTTCAAAGAATTGTTTTGGGTGGTGATGCTGTAGTCAGGAAGAATCTCCAGTAGCAGTCAGTACTGCAACGAATGTGAACAGGCCTCTGACTGAAGACTGTTGCTCTATTACAGTCTCATGACGTACTAATGATTATTTTTGTAATTTATTATTTTATCAATTATTCTGACAATTAGTCTGTAAATCGCCACATTCTACAGATTTTCATTTAACTAAATAAGCCTTTTTTTTATACATTAGAAATACATTAAAAGATGCAAATAAACAAATCGGTTCAAATAAAAAAAGTAACTGCTTAAATGCAATAACAGCAATAGTTCAGTAAATCTGAACTTGGTGAAGCTAAAACTGTCGCTTGAGGAGCTTTGACTAAAGCATATTTACAAAGATCATTTTTTATCTTAAATGCGAAATGTACATATTTTTGTTCAGTGTTGGCTTATTTACTACTCTGAATATGTTGCTTTTTTGAGTCTATACACTCCAGCTAACGATTAATCAATTTCTAAATTAGTTGATACTAATCAATGCGATTAATCGTTTCAGCTCTGATGCTAACAGCTCAGTATCCACCAAAGAGCAAAGATGATATTCCACTGTAAAATGTCCTGGATGACACCATCAGTTGTTAGCAAGTACAGCTAATCCACTTAATTTTATTTTGCTGTACCTGTTTGTATCTCTGTATGGTTAGAAAACTGGGCAGAGAGATGTTGGAGTAGGGGATATGTTGACATATCAGGAGCAGGAGGTCCAGAAGATGTAAAGAAGAAAGAGATGACCTGTAGCTGCCGTTAAATTTATTATTTTGCGTCCTTTAGAAGAAGATTCCACTGATGTTGGAGAAGAAGACAGCTTCCTTGGTCAGACCTCTGGCGCTGCACCAGCATCCTCCTCCACCTTCAACTACTTCTCCAGTCCGGCCACAACCTCCGACCCGTTCGCATCCATCGGCCAGTTGCCATGCCCCCCATCCGCCATGTCCGCAGCAGCTGGACCCATTTCTGTTCCCCACAGCATCAGCATGGCTCCAACTCCGCCGCCACCTTCTGTAGGCTCGCAGATCAACTCGCCACCTCAGGTGTTCGGTGGCGCCGTTTACCAAAGCCCAGTGGGGCGCCACACTCCTCCCCCGACCGCCATGACGCCGCCGCCCCCCCTGATGCAACCGCAGGCTCACAACCCGTACCGCCACACCCCCAGCAGCAGCCGAGCCAGCCCCTACATTCCAGCGCCGGAGATCCTCCCGCCAACACACATGCCGCCGCAGATCCCCTACTCTGTCAGCGCGCCGCCGCAGATGTTTCCCCCCCCAGGGCCGACGTTTACAACAGTAGGTGCCAAAAAATTTCTATTAGATGTTTCCAATAGAATTTTTTTTATTTTTTTTCCTTTTTAAAAAAAAATTACAAATAAGGACGTGTTTTTTTAAATCAGATAAAAAAATCAGCACATTTTGCTGATTCATAATTTAAACTGTTTTTATACAATATCAGAACAAAGTTGCCTAAAAAGAGATTTTTTTTTTTAACAGCATTTGAACCAAATGAAGCTAAAGCTGCCACTTGAGGAGTTTTGGCTAAAACATATTTACAGACGTTTTAAAAATTTATTTTAAATGCAAAATATTCATATTTTTTGCAGCTTTGGCTTGATTACTTTCATGACTGTTTTTCTTTGAGCAAGTGACATTTTTGAGTCTGTAAACTCCAGTTAACGATAAATCGATTACCAAATTAGTTGACGATTATTTCAATAATCGGTTAATCACAATTAATCCGATTAATCGTTTCAGACCTGCACCTCATAAAAACACTCCGAAGTTAAATCAGATTAAACTTTTCTTGTTTTAGGTTAGTTGGAATCACCAAAATTATTTATATTTGTTAAATGAGAAAAAATTTAGCAAGAACATTATTTAGAGATTATTATTTAGCAGTCATTGTATGTTTTGTTTAAATAATTTACCTTAACACAATTTGTTTGGGTTGTTTTAATGTAATGAATATGTATAGTTCCTATGAAGTTTATCTTATATTAGTTTTTTTGTTAAATTATTGTTTTATGTTTGCAAAACATTTCAAAACATAATATTTTGTTATATTTTTAGCTTAACTTGTTCCTGCTGTAAAATGTAGAAAACCGTCACAAAGCATTAATAATAACTGTAATAATTTATATAATTGAGACCGTCTTTCATTTTACTGAAAAAGTTTGAAAACTTGCCTTGAAAATCCTTGAAAAGTGCTTGAATTTTTGTACGAACCCTGATCTGAATAAATCTTTTTTGTTCTTCAGCCTCCTCCCTCACATCTTCAGGCGGCTCCTCCTCCTCCGCCCACTGCCACCGCTGGCGCCGTCGTCCCTGCAGGTCCGATGATGCCGTACAACTACAACGTCTACGAACCGGTCCAGCCGCACTGGTTCTACTGCAAGCAAGTCGAGTCGAAGAGCGTCTGGTTTCCTTTGAGCATCATCGACTCGCTGCAGCTCGAGGAGACGTTCAACTCAGGTACGGAAAGGCAAAGACAGTCAATGAATATTTCACACACAGTCTGAAGGCCTTTGGTTCCTCCAGTCCAACCGGACCCAGAGAACGTGATCGTCCGGACGGACGGCGGGCGCTACGACGTGCAGCTTTATGACCGCATGCGCAGCGCCGTGTACTGGGAGGAGGAGCCCACAGAGGTCCGGCGCTGCACCTGGTTCTACAAAGGCGACAAGGACAGCCGCTTCGTCCCGTACTCTGAGGAGTTCAGCGAGAAACTGGAGGTTCGTAAAGAGGCGCCACCACCTGGTGGGTCACCAGAATGCATCCGAAAATGATTCAGAAAGCAACAACTGGCTCCAATTTGTTGATGGTTTTCAGTTCAACTCAAAAATACTTAATTGGTCCCAAAGGGAAATGAAATAATAATTTCAGTAATTCACATAGTTTTAAATATTAAGTAACTATTAGTGTTCTCTGGTTTTTCTGCTTATAAATTAAACAACTAAAAACAAATTATCAGTTTTTTTTATTTTGTTTTTTGGTAGAAAAAGAGTAATTACAAAAAACAGAATTAAGTTTTTTTTTCTTTTAGAGCTGCAGTAGCTAACTTTTATGATTTTTTTTCCACATAGTTGTTGGTAAAAAAAAAACAGATATGTGAAAATACTTTTTTTATATTGTGACTTGTATGATCAACAACAGGATGTTACTTCTGCCAGAAACCATGAAGAAGAAATCGCAGGAAGTAGTTGACGGATCTGTATGTTTTTCGATGAACAAAGTAGAAAACGTGAACGAATCTGTCCATGCATGATTTTAATTGCATTTCTTATTTAATGGTAAAACTGCAATTGCAAAAGTTTGTAAAAAAAAAAAAAAAGTTTTGTTTACATTTGTAGTGTGTATCACCGATAACCGATGCAGAATTCTTTTCAATATCAGGATCAATGCAGATATTGATGTCGCATTGCCTCATTTCTAACCACAAACATAAGTAATCAGTCCTCAGACTGTGACTTCATGAGTAAATGTTTCACCTTCAGGCAGAATATAAAAAGGCCGTATCAACAAACCAGTGGCATCGCAGGCTAGAGTTTCCATCCGGAGAAACGATCGTCATGCACAACCCAAAGGTGAGTCCAAACCGTCCTCAGGAACAGATTACCAGACAAACCCGGTTTGGACGTCCTGTTTGCTCCCGCAGGTCATAGTTCAGTTCCAGCCTTCGTCCAACCCAGACGAGTGGGGCACCACTCAGGACGGGCAGACCAGGCCCAGGGTGGTGAAGAGAGGCGTTGATGACGACCACGATGAGGTGCCTGATGGTACGCCGCCTCGCTGCGAATCACAACAGTGGAACCAACACCAGTTCAGCTGAAAATGATTTGTTCTGCTTCAGGCGAGCTTCCCACGGTGGATCATCTGGTGTTCATGGTCCACGGCATCGGCCCGGTTTGCGACCTGAGGTTCAGGAGCATGATCGAGTGCGGTGAGCGGCGTCTCCCCCAGTGATCCTATCTGTGGAAACTTTAACTTAAATGCAGCGTCGTCTGCTTCCAGTGGACGACTTCCGGAGCGTTTCGCTGAAGCTGCTGCACAGCCACTTCAAGAAGTCGCTGGACGAACACGCCATCAGCCGGGTGGAGTTCCTTCCTGTGCAGTGGCACACGGCTCTCCACGGAGACGCCACCGGGGTGGACAGGTGGCTGCGACACGCATCCGGCCCAAACCATTAACCACATAACTGAAACACTCATTGATTAATCGTTGACTTTAGAATCAAAAAGGATAATTTAACAAAAAAACAACATATTCAGAGCAGAAATTAAACCACAACTGTACAAAAAATAAGTTCATTTTGTATTTAAGATAAAAATTTATTTGTCTGTAAATACGTTTCAACCAAAACTGCTCAAGTGGCAGATTTAGCTGCATTTTAGGCGACAAAATGTTTATTTTATTATTTTAAAAAATTTAATTCATTATTTGCATTTTTTAATGTATTTCTAATCTATAAGAAAGGCTTAAGTTTAGGACTGACTTTGATTAGTCACAATTAATCAGTTATTGAAATAATCGTCAACTAATTTAGTAATTAATTGCTAACAAGAAGCTGCAATGGATGCACTTCTACTGAGATTTTCTTGGTTATTTTTTGATTTTCTTGGTTCATGAATATAAATGATTGCAGCTCAGTGAGTTAATCTTTTAAACGTTTCATCCTGCTTCATGTTGTTGGATTTAAAATGTCTGGTTTTGAGAAACATTTCATTTTCACTACTGAAGTGAAACTGAAATAATGTGATTAATCACAGTTTAAATGTGATTAAGCGAGTTTAATTACTTTTCAATAAAAGGTAAAGTAGGTGTTTTGTCTCAATAAATTAATTTATTCTGATTTTTTTCAGGAGGATTAAAAAGATCACCCTGCCCAGCACTGGACGGTTGCGCCACTTCACCAACGAGACGCTGCTGGATGTGCTTTTCTACAACAGTCCAACTTACTGCCAGACCATCATGGACACCGTGGCTCAGGAGATCAACCGTCTCTACGCCTTGTTCCTGAAGAGGAACCCCAACTACAGGGGGGGAATATCGGTGGCCGGACACAGCCTGGGTAAAACCAAACCCTGGCTTTTATTTTTAAACGGCAGATTCACGTTTCCGGTTTTAATGGTTGCTGTCGTCTCTGCAGGATCCCTGATTCTCTTCGATCTGCTTTCCAACCAGAAAACCGTCTCTGCTGCGCCGCTGCTGCCAGCCGCGCCCGCCGTTAACGGAGAGGTAGAGCGCAAACGCACCAGGAAACGCTGAAATGTGTGGAACTGTGTGGAAACGCTGCGTCTCGTTTCAGGTGTCGGCTCCCGCTGCGGAGGAGCCGAGCAGAGAGGAAGAGGAGGATCAGGAAGAGTTTGAGGATCTGGCTGCTGTGCTGAAACATCTGGGCCTCTCTGAGTACAAGAGCACCTTGGACCAGGAGAAGATGGACATCGAGTCTTTAGTAAGATTATAAAAATCTCCTTCATTTTATATGGATTTGCTGAAAGTTGAAGAAGACAAAAAGCTTGAATGTGTTTTTCCAGCTCATGTGTACGATGGAGGACCTGAAGGACATGGGGATCCCTCTGGGCCCGCGCAAAAAAATCACCAAGTTTGTGAAAGAACGAGTCAGCAGACAGGTGGGCTTCTTCAAGTGTTCAGCAAAAAAACAAAACAAAATGT
>NW_015113090.1:37960-59951 GCF_001443285.1 Poecilia latipinna | reverse complement strand
CTGAGAAAGTTACAAAAATATCTCTAAAAAATATTATCAACTTTTCCAGCATTTAGCAAATAGAAACTATTTTGGTGATTCTAACTAACTTAAAACACAGCAAGGCCATTGTAGATATAATAAAAGGAGTACATGTCTGCCAAGAAAAAATAATTTTTTTCCTGAGATTTCAGAAATTTTCTAGAAAAAACTAGAACATTTCTGAGTTTGAAAAGTTGAAAATTTGCTAGGAAAAACCATGGAAATTCCTGAATTTCAAATTGAAAAATTTCAACTTGAAATTGATAGCTTGTGACCTTTGACCCTGCTGGGTGTGTGGTGGCTGTGGTCTCCAGGCGGGACGCCAGCAGAGGAAAGCAGAAGCGAAGGAGGAGAGTCTGGCTGCAGTTCCCCAGCCTGCCGGTAGCGCCACCACCAAGCCACCAGTGGGCAGCACCGTGTCTTCAGTCCACGTGAACTACAACTACTTTGAAGTTGGAACTGGACAGGTGGGCAGATTGTTATGAACTGTAGCGGAGCGGCGCTGACGTTCTGCCTGGTTCTGCCAGGCTCTGACTGGTTCTGACTGGTTTTGACTGGTTCTGACAGGCTCTGACTGGTTTTGACTGGTTCTGACTGACTCTGACTGGTTCTGCAGGTGTCAGTGATCTACCACAGCCTGGACTTTGAGCCGGTGAACTTCTTCGCCCTGGGTTCTCCGATCGGGATGTTCCTGACGGTCCGCGGCCTGGAGAAGATCGACGAGGCGTACCAGCTGCCCACCTGCAAGGGATTCTTCAACATCTACCACCCGGTGCGAAGAACCTTAACGTCTGAACGTTAGGAGTTAAATGACTACAAACTATTATAAAGCTGAAAAACTAATCACCATGTAATCGTTTCAAATTAATCTATCAATAATTATTGATTATTTTCTTGTTTTAAATACTAGTTTCCTGTTTTATCCCGTTTTCTCGCCGTTGTTTTTTATTTTTAAGCAGTTTTGAGGGAAAGTGGGGAAACTTGAAACTGTTACTGTCAGTTACTCAGCAGGTCGTTGCCAGGCAACCGAAGCTGGGTGGGGTAGAGAGGGGGACTTGAAACTGCTTCTTACATGGCAGGTTGTTGCTAGGCAACCATGGAGTGAGAGAGAATTGATTCTACCACAGCTGAGCTAGCCAGAAATATTGATTATTGAATATTCTATCAGATGTACGTATTGACATTGATATTGCCGTGATATTTATTGTTGTTGACCAGCTCTACAGCGTCTGATTGAAAATAAGCTAACGGCGCCGTCTTGTTTCAGTTGGACCCGGTGGCGTACCGAATCGAGCCGATGATCGTTCCAGATTTGGACCTGAAGCCCGTTTTAATCCCACATTACAAAGGAAGGAAGAGGCTTCACCTCGGTAAGAAACTTCTGCTGACTGATCAGTTTCCAGAGGCTGCTGGGATGTTTCAGTTCTTCATTTCAGAAAAACACTTTCTGTTGCTTAATCTCAGTTTACCGTTTGTTGTAAGTGAGATCATGGAGGGAATACAGTGGAAATAAAAAAGGCATAATCTCTTGTTAAAGTTATTATTTTCTGCAGTTTAACCATCCAAGTTTCAAATCTCCACCTGGAAAATATTCCTTATTTTAATTGTACGAAGTTTTTTAAATGTCCTGTGAGTAAATATATTTTCTCATTTCTCCATAACAACTGGAACTTTTGATATCTCAGATTAAACTGAAGTAAAACTTGCTCCCTGCTGTGGTGGGGGTGAAATTACCGTAATAACCCGATACTGCTTAGAAAGCACAACGTCTTGAGGAATTACGGTCCTGCAAACTAGTCGTCAGCGACGGAAGGGGTAATATAGATTCTGATCTAAACTCGGATTATCTAATCTAACTTGATGTATCCTGGTATGAGTTAATCTATGAGTTGATCTAGTAAAAACTCATCTAATATTATGTAATCTAAGATAATTTGGTGTAATCGATGATAATTCTCAAATTTAACCATTGTTTTAAAAACTGCAGAAAAACGAATCTGGGAAATAAATTTGCTTAAAGGAAATTCACACATTAAAAAAACTAATTTTTCAATAAGATGTTTTTGTGCAGGAAGAGAGTTTTTAGTGTATTCCATAAAATACACAAATTTTGACATTGTAGTTGTTTGTGATGTAAAAAAAAGTCTTTCTGTTCCAGTTTTGTGAAATTCACAAATTTCAATACAACCTAAAAAACTTGACTTTACGATAAAAAGTTTTGGCGCTATCGTTGAGGTGTTTTTTGTATCAAAATTAATATATTTAGCAAAACTGCAATGAAAACATTTTTTTCACATCACGTGAAGCATGTGATCAACAACAGGATGTTACTACTGTCAGAAACAACAAAGAAGACAGCAGGAAGTGGTTGGATGTTTTTTAATGACTTATCGAACTTATTCAGATTTTATTTTTATGAGCGTAATATTGGTAAAGTTTGTAACGGAGGTGCAGCTCGTTTCAGGGCGTTTTGTGTGAATCGGTTTCAGAGCTGAAGGAGAGTCTGTCCCGGATGGGCTCGGACCTGAAGCACGGCTTCATGAGCTCGCTGCGCAGCGCCTGGCAGACGCTCAACGAGTTCGCCCGCGCCCACACCTCCTCCGCCCTGCAGGCCGAGCTCGCCATCGTGGCCAATCAGATCGAGGAGGAGGAGCAGCACGTTCACGACGGTATGTCTGCCTCCTTCTTATTCTCTTCAAACTCCGGGTCTGTGCGATCGCCACAACGCTGTTGTCGTTCGCCACAGAGCATAAAGTGGCTGAGAGCGCGGAGCTGCAGAGGGACGACGAGCCGCAGGTGAAGATCGGGATGCTGAACGGAGGGAATCGGATCGACTTCGTCCTGCAGGAGAAACCCATCGAGAGCTTCAACGAATATCTGTTCGCCCTGCAGAGCCACCTCTGCTACTGGTATGTTGAGTTTACCGGGCCGAGCCGTCCGGGTTTTCACACTATGGCTCACATGAAAGAAAAATAAATAAGGGTTAGAGGTTTAGCTTTTAATCGGTAACAATGTAACTGGATATTTAAGACGCAAAAGAGAAAATTATACGACACGGTACTAGAACTTTATTCTTTTAATTACAAGAATAAAGTTATAATTTTACCAGGAAATTTTTTAAATTATGAGGAAAAGTTGATTTAACAAGTTAAAAGTAAAACTTAACAACAGGCTCTACATTCCTCATTTAAATTTTTTAATTATCATAAATTTACAACTTCATTCTGGTGATATTGTGACTTAATTTTCATATTATTATGACTTTTTTCTGGTAGAAATATGAGTTTATTCTCTGGCCTAAATATCGTAAAATCACCATCAGTTATGCTTCTTGGAGAAAAAAAAAACACAAAATCTGTGTAATTTACTAATTGCCTCATTTTAGTGTTTATATAATAATTGATTTGTCCTGAAATGTTGATTATAAACAAAAACTGCAGGAAAAATGAAAACAAAAGTGTAGAAATTAGAATATGAAATTAAAAATAGTTAAGAACAGAGGATTAAACTCATTATCACCAAATGTATTTAAAAGTTTTCAATTTATTTTTTATTTTTCCAAATCCAGATAAGTTTGGTTAAACTGTTTCTAAATTCTGTTTTATTTCCCATAATATTTAAAAGGTAAACTTTTCTAAATATTAACTTTTTATTTTTACCAGTAAAAATATGTAAACCAGAAATGGTTTCCACTGCCTAACTTTATTTCTTTCTGTAGATAAACTGTTTGTTTTTAAAATGGTGATTCTGATGCAAAAACTAATAATTCTTACTCTTTTAGTAAAAATACTTTTTTGTGGAATCTTATTAATCTCAGATAATCTCACCAAAGTTCTACAAAGAGTTTTTATTCAAGGTTATTTATTTATTTAGCTGCTAAATATAGTGACAAAGTTGATCCTCTGACCTTTAACATCTTATCTCCATTCTCAGAGAAAATAAACACTTACCAATGATATTTTTGTGGTGGTTTTATTGGAGAGTTCTGCTCTTTTGTTTCTTGGAGGAAACTAAAAACCGTAAAATGTTTTTCCACCTGCTGTTTCTGTTTCGTCCTGCAGGCAGTCTGAAGACACGGCGCTGCTTCTCCTGAAGGAAATCTACAAAATCGTTGGGATCCATCCGGAGCCGCTCGCTCATTAATGCTCCGATTACTCAATTCTGGTTTTCTATTTTTATTGAAGTAGCTTATTGTACACAGATGAGTAATACGTTGGTATTATGCCATTTGTCTTAAATTAAGAAACAAACAAATGAGTTGGTAGAAGCAGAGACACTTGACAGGGTTGATATTACATTTTTATAGCAAATGTACAACAGGTGGCGGAACAAGAACAGCCAATGCAGTCAGATGTAAGTTATTCATGGACAAATCGTCACAATAAATCCATTTCTTGCTCATTTGTTTTTATTATTCAGCTTTTGACGGTCATGTGCCGTCGAGAGGAAGACGTTTAGTTTCTCCTGCCAAGCCAGGAAACTTTTAAGACAGCCTAAAAACGCTGCAGAACAAGCAAAATGTAAATAATTACAGAACGCAACGCAGGAGCAACCTGGTATATTTAAGACAATCAAAGCACCAGTTTATGTAACATCCTCTCAGCTTAAAACAAGCAGAACAGTTAATATAATCCTCTGGAACCTGCAGGTTCAATGTAAAGTCTGAAATGTTTGAAACGTATTTACATGTAAGAGCGACTGGAACTACAGATTTAGAGGGAAAACAGCAGCGTGAGCCGCATGCTGGAGTTTATCCTCCGATTGGTCCAACGCATTTAAACTCTGACACAATCCAACAATAAAAAACACAAAATGTTCCCTTTTTATCCACACAGTCAGTCTGAACAAAAACCAACATTTTTCTAGTAATTCTCTGTAAATAAATCAAGAGGTTCTTCATCAGAGGCCGACGCTACGAAGAAACATTTCTATCCACATTTTAGTGCAAATTGACCTTGTGGATTAAAAATAATCTGCCACAAATACAAACTTATGCACCAAATTATTTTTATCAGTTTAGTCCTTCAATTAACTGGTAAATATTCCTTAAAGATCCCAAAGCAAGCGGTAAACAAATCTATGACGAGTTCAGGTAACCAACATCGAGTCTTCTGAAAGCTTCAGGCCAGACTAAGAAAAAGATGTAATTAGAAAATAGTCGTAATATTGTGAGAAAAAAGAGCCATATTACAAGAAACAAAGTTAGTGTTAAAAGAACAAAGTCGGAATAATGCGAGAAAAATAAAGTTGTGCGAGAATGAAGTCAAAATAATATGAAAAAAGTCACATTTCAAGAGTCATTAACAGAAAAATGTCGAACGAGAATTAAATCGTTTGAAAAATAGAGTTCAGTGTCATGAGAAAAGTCATAATTATACGAAAAAAGTTGAGACAAAGTTGTATGCAAATTAAATGTTACGAGAATAAAGATGTAATTATAGAATAATAGTCACAAGAATAGTCGAATTGTGAGGAAAAAGTTGTACAAGAATAAAATCAGAGAATAAAAAAATAATGAGAAAAAGTTGAACGTTAAGTCAATATTGTGAGAATAAAGTCATGAGAATAAACTTGCAATATTAGTAAAATGAAGTAATTTTATGAGAATTCCTGAAAAATAAATTGAGCATCTTGTGAAGTTATACTTTGATCTTAAAGATAAATAATCTTTTAACACTTTAGCATCAAATAATTATCACCAGATGTCAGATCTTGAAATCAAGGCTTTGATCTCATTGAAAACATTTTTCTAGTCATTTTCAATCTTTATTCTACTAACATTATAACTTTAGTCTCATAATAAAAAATAAAAAAAATCTTAGTCTGGCCCTAAAAACACCATCATACTCGGAAGTTCAGCTTTTATGGGAAACCAGTAGTGCCAAGAATCCAGCCGCTAATCTTCCTTCGTAGTTTGGGCCTCTGAAAATTAAACGGTCAGAATATACTTTAATCTCCGCTGAGAGAAAGTGCAACTTTCTGTTGTTCTCATGCTCAATAAATTAGAAATGTGATTCTCCCCCCCATCCCCCCCAACTGATTTTCCATTTATTTTCTCCAAACGCAGCTGGGTGCTGCCTGCCTATGCTGCTCCTCCGTGTCTGAGAAGCAGCTGAAATGTTTCACATTCAGAAGCAGCAAGAAGACGGCGAAGAAACGCTGACCCTCAAGGTCACACTTACCAATTTTCAAAAAGTTCCCAGAAACAAAACGCGGTCCTCTGTATAACGCTAAGTCTTCCTTAAATACTGCTGATTTGATCGTAAGGCTTCCATTTTGTGCCACGTTTCACATTTTTCTACATTCATCCGTCTACAGCTGTGCAGAGAAAAGCAGAAGGATCGATTAATCACTATTCAGCCGATTAAATTAGTTAATGGTGATTTATCACCATTAACTAACTGGTGCACTGTACACCGCCAAGTCTTCCATTAATCAGGATTAAATGTCTTTTTGCTGCAAAGCCCCTTTAAAGCTACAGTATGTAACTTTATATTTTTTTTTACATTTTTTGTTTAAATTGTCTTCATGTTGTGACAGTTTGATAAGAGACAGATGATCTGAAGAAAAAAACCTTCTCCCTGTACTATCGAGAAACAACCAATCAGAGCCGGGAGGAGGCGGGTCTTAGCGCTGTCATTCAGCCTCCCCCTATTTCTTCTGTCATGAACGCTAGGCTAGTTAGCCTGACAACCAATGATGGAGGATAAGCTGTTTTTACTGCAACAGGAAGTTGTTTCTCCATCATTCGGACATTTATCAGTGCGTTCACGATGATGATTGACAGCGCTAAGCCCCTCCTCCTGGCTCTGATTGGTTGTTTTTGATACATTTCTTCAGAAGGTAATAGCTCAGGTGGAGGAGATCGATCTTTTCGCAGATTATCTGTTTCATATAAAACGTGTAGAAACCTATTTTTAATAAAAGTTGCGTACTGCAGCTTTAAGTCTCGTTTGGGAACACCGGTCTCTTCCTCAGGCCTCCATCTTGCTCTGCGTTTTGAAGGCCTGCTTCCGGAGGTGGGCCTCGATCTCGTCCCGGAAGACCAGCATGCCCAGGTGGGGGTGCGACGCCTCGTTCATGGCTTTGGACTGGATGCACATGCGGTACTGCTCCGGCGTCAGCTCGTCTGCGCACTGCTTCTCGTGCCACAGGTGGAAGAGGCTGGACACCGGCGACCGGATCACGATCAGTTCGCTCCGCAGGTACTTCCTGTACAGGTGGACGTCCTCCACGCCCCAGCCTTTCACTTCCAGATCAAAGCCGCCTGCAGGAATAAAACATCAATCGATAAATTTCTTTTAATCTCAGATGGTTTTTGACATTAAACTCAGGAAACGATGTGTTGAAACGATTAATCACAATTAATCATTCAAATAATAGAAAACTATACAAAATTTGCAACTAAACAACTCATAAAACTTAACATATATATATATATATATATATACACATATCTATGTCAATACAAATTTATTTCAGTATTTATTTGATAATTATTTGCTCTGCTACTATATCTATGAGTGATCCTGATATTTGATTGGTTAACCTCCACAGCATCTTCACTGCAGACCAATACACGACTATAAGAGTATTTTGTGCTGCAACAAAAAGGAATAAAATTAAGTGATTTAAGACCAAACTGATTAATCAGATACTGTGATTAATCGATTATTCGTCAACTGGATTGATTAACTGGAGTCTCTCAAAAGGCCATTTGCTGAAAGAACAGCACACTCAGAGCTGTAATTAAGCCAAAAATGTATGAAAAATCTGCATCAAAGGAGTCGCATGATGTTTCTACTGGATCAAACCACGAAGACGACAACAGGAAGAAGAAGGAGAATTTGGTTTAATGATTTGTTGTGTAAATAAACTCCATGTGCAATTTTAACTGTGTTTCTCATTTAATGGAAACAATTGAAAATTGATGGGTTTTCAGATACAAGTGTTTTAAGTCGCTATAATATAATAAATAAATATAATTATGAAAACCGATGTAACTTGTTTGTTGCTTACCAATGTTTAGGAAATCTGAGCGATACTGGCAGGTCATTCCAAATCCAAAATCTCTCCAAAATCCAGCGTCTTTTTTGTGACTCTGAAGATAAAAGTTCAGAGATAAGATTTTACATAATTTAAGGTTATTCAACGTTAAAATGAGCGTTATGTTGAGGCGCCTCACCAGCTGCTGTTCAATAGGTGGAGCCAGCTCCAAGCTTCCGTAAACGATGGCCGGATTGTACAGACTGAACACAACCGGGTAGAAAACCTTCTTATCTACAAAAGCATGAGAAAATTCATTAAACAGAGGAGCGTTAAGCTGGGAAGATAAAGATCCTGAACATGTGGAGGAACTTACTGGGAGCGGCTTGGAGCCGGCACGTGTTCAAGAAGTCCACGGAGAAACGAATGTCTACGTCGCAGAAAAACATCAGGACGTCGCCGTTCTTCCACGCGTTGGCGCCGATGTCCAGACCGCGGCC
Source organism: Poecilia latipinna (assembly GCF_001443285.1). NCBI lineage: Eukaryota > Metazoa > Chordata > Actinopteri > Cyprinodontiformes > Poeciliidae > Poecilia > Poecilia latipinna. The sequence continues at coordinate 51,444 of NW_015113090.1, read as the reverse complement.
GCGAGAAAACTCCTCATCCACCGGGATCAGAGTGTAATTGGAGAAAGTCTCCTCTCTGCAGGGAAAAACAACATTTCATAGGTTGTGGTTGGGAATTAATCTAGAAAAGTTCAAGTAGAATGAACAGATGTGTGTTTACTTTGTGCAACTTGAAATAAAAAATATGAAATAAAAAAAAAAAAAAAAATACTGTTGAAAATAATATAAAGTGATAAAAGCACAAGAACACAAACCTGGACATTTTCTCCAGCGATGACTTCACTTCCTGCAGACCTTCCTGTCCAAAATAAACCACGGTGAGATGGACCTGCCTGTCCCGCTGAACACACACCTCCCTGAAAACAGATCATTTCATTTTCACTAGTGTTCAGTTCCCACAGAGCTGATTAAATAAGAAACAAGCAGCTTCATTTCTCACAGACAGAGGCTCGTCGTCCCACCTGAAGTTTTGTAAGAACTGTGAGAAAGTGTCGACTCGGCCCGCCAGCGGCACGATGATGTTGATGATCATCCCCAGTGTCTCCACCGATGTGCTGCGGACTTTCATTATCGGCCCGAACGGCCGGAAGAGCGAAACGTGCCGGAAGCTGCTGGAGTCCTCCTTGGCGAAGAAAAGCTCGTAGAGCGTCCCTTTGTCCCGCTCCGTCCTGTACAGGCCTGCAGCGCCGAGACGGAGACAGCACAGCAAAAATACAGTCGTAAATGATCAGAATGAGGTAAAATGAGGAATGTTGAGCATCTTGGTATCATTTAAAGGTAAAGAAATATTAAATCGCATCAAATTATCAGCAGCAGAACTTTGAAATGAGCAAACAACTGAGTCTGTTTCAAGGTCGTCATGTCGGATCTATAAGGAGATTTTTCTCATTGAAATGACTTTTTTCCTCAATTTTTAAAGAGGAAAATTTTTAAGATAAAATTTCCTCAATAGTCTGTTAATATTACGACTTTATTATAATTAAACAAAATTATTGTGACCTGGGCCCAATGCTCTGTTGTAAAACTCACAAGGAATGAATGAAATGAAAATATTTTCTGTAATTTCTAATTACTTTTTTAGAAAATAAATTAAGGATTAAAAAAGATTAAGATCAGATATTGGATCTTATGGAAAAGGATTAGGGCCAAAAATAAGCAGTGATGTGACTTTGCAACTAAGAGAATTCTAACATTGTTGTTCCGAATTCTGACATTGAAGTCAGAATTCATACTTTTCATAGCAAAATATTAATTTCAGAATTCTTAAAGTAAAAATTCTGATGTTTAAACCAAAAGTCAAAATTGTGATAAAAAAAAAGTCAAAATCCAGAGATTGGAATTGGATTCTGACTTCAATCAGAATTCATACTTTAAATTCTGAGATTAACGTCAGAATTTGTACTTTTCACATCAAAATATTGAAGTCAGAACTCAGACTAAAGTTTGTATTTTTGGCCCTGTTGTTGTTCCGTAGGCTCTGTTTGTTTGTACTGTCTTGCCTTCCATAAAGTGGCTGTCAGTGTAGGTCTGCCTCTGCACGGGGACGTCCTCCTCCACGCCGTCCTCCTCGTCCGGGTTGTTGATGATGTCCAGCGCCGCCTCCACCGCCTCCACCAGCTCGTCGCGCCGGTCCTTGCGGACCGGCTTTTCCTCCGGGTGCCGCGTCAGCCCCATCTCCAGCTGGTACACCTTGGAGGAGGTGAAACTCTCGAAGGGCACCAGGGCGTACTCGCTGGGCAGCCGCGCCCCGGCGTTGACCTCGGCCTTGTCGATCTGGGAGTGCAGGAACTCCAGCAGGTCGCCAGGCTCCTGGTTCTCGCCCAGGCCCTGCACGCCCGGCGGCTCCTTCTTCTCCTGCATCAGCTTCAGCTTGTCGCTCATCTCCTGCAGCTCCTGCTTGAGCTGCGCGATCTGGCGCTTGAGGCTGTAGACGCGGCTCAGGTGGCGCTCCTCGTGCTCCTGCAGCAGCGTTTGGTAGTACTCCCTGTTGAAGGGCTCGCCCACCACGCCGGGTAGCGTCTGGCTGGCGTCGGCCGGCGGCGTGCACTCCAGCAGGTAGGCAAACAGCAGCAGCACCAGGAGCAGGAAGAGGGCCAGCAGGAGCCAGCGGACCCGGCCCTGCAAGGGGAACCCCCGCCTGGGCATCACGTCCGCATGCGACCTACAGCTGGGGAGTCTGCATCGCGTTCCTCCTGCTCACATCGCACAAAGTATTCCTCTAAAACGCGACGCTTTGCTGGCATTTCATGGCTCCGCTTTGTTCCAACAATCACCTGTGAAGGAAACAACAACAACAAAACACAAAATAACAACACCTGTCAACTTAACAAATATGACTGGGTGATAAATCATCCTATAAGTTATTGGGATAAACAATAATGTCTTGAAACCATTTTCAAGTAATATAATATAATGGTATAATAATAATGCAAAAACATATTCTCAAATATCAAACTCTAAATTCTAATGAAAATTAAATATTAAATTAAATATAAAAATATAAATAAACAAAACAACAAATAAAACTCCTGATATCAATATCACGCTATGTAGCAATCGCTGCATTTCCATTAAAAATGTGCCCAAAACTTTGTCAGTATTCCCCTTATGTTGAAAAACTACCACAATTTTCCAACAGCAGTGTTTCCATTACATAAGAAATGTGAGTGAATACAATCACACCAGAATAAGTTTGTTCATGTGATGAATCACTAAAAAAACATGCTTGACACTATTTATGTCTCAAAGTGTAAATCAAAGCAAATTAACACCGGCAGAACTCAGTTTCCGCTGTCACCACTGAGACAGTCCAGTCCAGTCTTTCTTCTTCTTAACCACGGTGAGACACGTCTAACATTTTTCTTCCACTCAACTTTCCAAGAATTACCTTGGATACAGCAGTTAGCCTCTTTAGCGATGACAGTTTGAAAAAGTAAGTGACTGTCAAGTCAGCACTCTTCTATGATAGTGCAAAACACAACATGGTTATAACGTCGCTTTTCTATAATTAAAGACCATATTTTATCAGTCTCGTCGTATTCAGTTCAGACGAACTGACTTTTTGGTTTTCATCAACAAAAACATTGGAAATAAACGCTAGAAATACAACAAAATGAATGCAACGAGGAGTCTATATAACAATATTAAATTTTTAACCGATACACGTTAATAAACGTTTCAATAATATTCATTTTTATTGATTAAACATCGAATTTACGAACTAGCCGAGCGTTAGTGTACTTACAACTGTAGTCTTATTTTGAAAAATCAAAACCGGAAACACGGAAGGTTCTGAGACCTTAGAGACGTTGAGCTCTCCGCGACGCCTCCAGCTTATCTAGCTCCCTAAAATTAACGCTCATTAAACGGTGATGGTAGTTAAAAAATGTTCCTCACCTGGTTTTGCGTTCGTCCATGTCTGCCTGTGCTCGAAGCGGAAATGTTTCTCACGAAACCAGCAGTCGACAGCAGCTTCTGCTTACAGAGCGCCACGGAGCACAGAGAAAAGAGTGGGTAGTAGTCTACTTCCGGTCACAGGAGAACCAATAGGAGCTTTGTTGGCGAGTGACGTCACAAATCACGCCGCTTCTCCTGTGTCTCACAATAATTATTTTACAACTCAGAACGCCATCAATTTCCTCGTGGTAAATTAAATGTTGTTGTAACTTAAATATATAATGAAGGACATATTTCCTGTAGCAGTGTGTATTACAGTGTATGTATGTTGACAAACTATCATGAAGAGGACAGTTAGGGTTTATTTTTAAAAAAAGGCAAATTAGTTATTTTTTCGCTTTCTTAGCATTAGTAGCATTAATATAAACTCTTATGGCACTTTTGAGATCGTGTAACATAATATAATATAATATAATATAATATAATATAATATATATAAGATGTCAAATAACTTTTACTGCAGTTTCTTTCTTCATTTTACCCTGTAAATTCTCACTCTTAACATAAAGTTGACCTCTATGTGAATAAAAGCTTTTGCAATTCTAATTATTTTTAAATGTCAACATAGAAAAGTGACACGTTTGCTGCAGAAAAATCTACAGTGAGCTAAATTTTTCTCAGATGTTTTGTCAGCTGCAGTTCATGACCCAGAGCTGATATCTGTGATGACATGCTAAATGAATTAACCCTGAAGTTGGCTCAGATACATGATGAATCTGTTTGATCTTTATCAATTTTTATCACCACGTTTCCCAAAGTAAACCAGGAAATGTCATGAGGGCTTATTTTTAGTTTCACTAATTTCCTTATTAAACCCATTAGAAGTAACCAATGATGGACGGATTAGACTGTTATTTAGAAGGATTCGCCCTGAGATTATACCAGCCATATTCTTCTGGGTTTTTAAAGACTCATTTGAAACATTATTGGATAATATGGCAAGTTGAATGGTTTTTAAAATCAGGAACTGAGGAAAATGAACTGTATTAACTGAATAAAACGTTAACACAACTTACTATGGTAACATTATCTTTCAGAAACGTATACATAATATATAAAAAAACAATGTAAAAATATAATGTATACATAGGGAGCATATGTAAATTATTTTTTTATGTTATGAATTCATTTATGTGCTGACTGAGGATAACCCCTGTATATGGCCATCTGTATGAAAACTTTCTAGGTGCGCCACTGGTCTACTCCAATGTATTCCAAACTCAAATTCTATTTATCGGCTGTATAGAAGAAACTGGTCACGCAAACTGCTGGTTTGAAGTTATTTTTTATTAACCAGAACAAAAACAAATACCATAACAGCAATAACACACATTGCTTTACATAATTATGACAAAGAATGGAAATGAGACACCGGATGTGCGCCGAGCCGCCATTAAGCCTCGTCTCCTCTGATTGGACCAGCCCTCCCTCTAGTGTCATTTTTAGTAAAAACCGAAGAAAAAAGTTAGAAAAAACAAAGAGTTCAGGCATTCATTTTTCTTTGGAAGCTTTGAAACACAAAGCAGGTTTGAGAGTTTCAGGACAAAACAATCCAGTTACGAAAACAGCGGGTTTTTTTCTCAATCTCCTGGACTGAAACAGGAACCTCATAATCAGCTGGAGGCCGTCGTAGAAAGCAGCGCAGGCACTTAAAAGACATCGACACTGACATACAGTCTGGCACAACAGTCATGCAGTGATACAGTTTGGTCAGCATGACCTGTGAGGTAATAACGAGGAGCGTGGGGTTGGTCTGAACGACAAAAAAATAAAAAAAATAACAGTTGAAAACAAATAAAATGGCGGGTATTGACCCTTTGCGTGTGACGTCACGCTGTTCGGAGCCCAGTCCGCTCTGCCATGACGGACGTCGAGACAACTTAAAAAAACAGACATCAGGTAGCCTAATATCGCTATTTAATTTATTTCACCTTAAAAACATACAAGGATACAAACTAAACTTGTAATTTTTTATTGTATAATTTTTAATGAGGAAAATACGGCGGCGATGGATATCAGTTGTCAAACATAATGACAGGCAGCCCTCGGTGTAATGGCGGATTTGCAGCGAACACTTTTTTACAAGGCAAGAAGTTTAACTATCATAAACTTTATAATGAAGTATGATTAGGAAGATGCAATCAAATATTGGATTATAGAGAAGGTACATGTCTAACCAATAGTAATCATGGAGAAAATACCCCACCGTCATGTAGCCTAGCATGTATGGGAAAAAAAACAAAACTGGTTAGCATCTCGTTTTTAAGGCTGCTCCGGAGTAAAGGGAGGAAACGCTGTTTATGATATAAATTATGTGGCGTGAATTCAGGGTAAATTTGTAATTTTATCAACACATCAGGAGGTAGGAAACATTGGTTTCTAAATTAGCTATTTCCAACTTTTGTAAATAACGCTGTCTATGGTGTGTTACATTCACAGACAAATTAGCTCGACTTGAACAAGAAGCAGCCGTTAATAAACTGGCAACAAAACAACTTGGGAAAACACTTAAGTCGATCTGTTCAATACATATTTCTCATGTGACATCACACTTCTGTGAAGTTTGTGCCATCTTGGTAGGCAGTTGCTATGACAACAGTAAACAAGCCATAAGCTTAAAACTAGCTCTCGCCTCCTCTAGCTAGCTTATAAACAATATAAGTACATTGCAACTATTACTCGATTACTATTTTTGAGCACACTAACCACCTCTGTAATACTAAGATAAATAGTGAGACTTACTGTAGTACTTATTGCTGAACTAGCAAAATTAGCTTATATAATGTAGCTTTTATCTAAAGCTAATACAGACATGTAGCCTATGTGTGTGTTACCATATGCACTTACTCTTACAGTCACCAGAACCTGAAGAGTTCGTTCGTTTTTACAAATCTTTTGGAACATTTACTCCGTGTTAATAATAAGTATGAGATCAGAGGCAGCTTGTCCACATCGTCTGACATATTTTTCTTTTCCGTCTCATACGGGTCAATCCCGACAGTAGCCATTTTGTTCATGTATCTTTCTCTTGCACATTGGTCAAGAATTTCCACATATTTTCTTTTTGATGGTCTCAAACTGCATGTGATTGCCTACCAAGATGTTGCATTTTACTTCCAGTTCAGACTTGTGGGAACTACGTATACTCCCAATCCCTCACTTCCGATGTCCGTCATGGCACCTCCAGTGATTAAGTGACGTAGTTGCAAAGGGTCAATACAAAAACTCAGAAAAATAAATATACATCTAGCAGTTACCCATGTTTTCTACAGTGCAGCGTTGCCTTTAGCTATCGAGCTTGTCCACAGCTTTAGCAGGTGAAGGCAAAGCCATCCAGTTTGCATAAACACTATCATTGGCATATCTTGTAAAGACCGGATTAGTGGCATCGTGTCTGTTGAGCGGTACCGGGCTCGTCTCGGGCCAGCTGGGGTATGACATGCCTAAAAATGAGAACATATCATTTTTCTGCACTCTGTGAGAGGTAAACAGGCAGTAAGGCTCTGGAATCAAACTCAGTGGTGTTATTTACTGGCTGGGCCAGGTTTCAGATTTTATACACCTTAAAAAACACTTTACAATAGTTGGCTAATAAATGGTTAATAGATATGTTAAGTCATCTATAAACACTTTATAAATCATTAATAACTGTGTATTATGCATAGGTTAAGGGTGAGAAGAGCCAAAATTACACCTTTGTATTTTACCTGGAGTTATTAGGCCTGTTGCAATAAATCAGTAAATCGCTTGATAAAACAAGCTCAATAATTTCCATTTTTATGATTATCATCTTTCTCTTTTTTGTCTTTCTACCAAAACCTGAATAAAAATCTTCAGTCTGGTGTTTTTGTCACAACTATTCCTCTTTTGAAGAATAATTTTATGTATAGAATTGATTCATTTTATTTCTTGTTTTTGTTTATTTTGTTTTGAATGTTTCAAATGTCTTCCAGTCCCAGTGTTAAATGTTCATTAGTTTGAAGTTTATTGGTATTGGAGAATGTGTTCTTACATTATTATACCATAATAAACTGTTATTAATGATTTATAAAGTGTTTAGATTAATGAACAATCTTTCTATAAACTATTGATTAAAGGAAGCTTTAACTGCAGATAAATGTTTTCAAATATTTTGTTCTGGGGGCCAAATGTCACAAATTTAAACTACTGGCAGGTTTAAAATTCATTAAACATTTTTTTTTCTTTTTTAAGTGCTCAACAATATACAGATTTTAAAAATTGGCATATTAGGGACTCAAAACATACAAAGGGCTGTGAACTGCTGAGTTATTAAAAGAAAACAATCCTATTTTGTTGGCCAAATTTTTACCGTTCTTGACTTGTCATGGGCCGAATTAAATCATTTTAAGGGCCACAAATGGCCTTCGACCCACATTTTGGACACCCCTGATTTATGAAATTTTCCTCTAAGTACATAAATCTGCAATATTTACAACATGAAGAGCAATTTTTCTGCCAGGACAGCCAAATAAAACTTGTTTACTTTTGGAAATCTTTTTTTAATTTTTAAAGTACCAGCTGTTTTATTTCTAGTTTTTTAAAATGGCACATAGAGTTAAACCTATTGACAATTAGACAAAATCTAAAAACATTACTTGTACTTTTATTTGTCATTCTTCAGGGAAAAAAAATAAAGACTGTTACAAATTTGCATTTGTTAATATATCTGTACTTAAAAACATGAGCTGGTTGAGTCAGACTGCAGATCTCTCTGGTGTAAAAACTTTTTCTCAAAACTGCTGAATTAAAAGCACATCCCGTGTTTGAGGACGCTCCCTCAACCTGCAGTTCTCACTTTGTCAATCTCTAAAATGTCGTGAATTGTTTGTGCTCCACTTCCAAAGCAGACTTTTTCCTTCCACTAAATTTTCCACGAACATCAATCTGTGAGACTGGATTTTTTCAGAAAGTTAATATTTAGTCATGTTTTACAATTGTAAACAGAAACAAACTCCTGACGTATTTCAATCTGTGTTTTATGAGTTTTAATATGAGTAGAGATGAGGAAACAACTTTTTTAAGAGTTAAATGTGACAGGAAAGATTTTTGTGTCAATTATGGAAAGACTAAAATAACTTACTGGAGCAGATAAACTTACATATTAAAATCATTATCATAATTTTAAATAATATATCATCTTACCAGTGTAACTAACCTGTTTTGAAGAAAATTACGCTAACATTCATGTTTTGTTTAAATAATGAAACTGGAGGTTTTCATGATGGCCTGTTCTACAAATGTTTAATTATTTGTGTTTTTATGATGCAGTTTTTGTCACCTGAGAGTTGCATTCAAAAGCCTTACTTTTTACTCTGTTCAGCTTTTCAAAAACACATAAAAGTCAGAAGAATTACTTCCAAACCACAGTGAATCAATGAGGACCTGTTTCAAATGTTACACTCCGTTCCCTCCACTGTTTCAAACAATACAAGCATAACGGCAAAATGAGCCATCTGCTAATTAACATCAATGATAGATGGCTGATAAATTAGAATATAGTGTATATTTACGAATGTTGTATATTTTGGTCAGCACACATTAGAAGCAGGTCCAAATAAAACAAAACAAAAGACAGGATCTTTTTTTCTTTCTTCCCACACTGAGCCTCTCATTTACGGTGAAATGGGAGAATCAAACAGCAAAAGAAGCATGCCTAGGTCACAGTCACACACACTTGACTACGGCTAAAAAAACTAAACAAAAAAATAAATAAAAACAGCCAATCACAGCTTGCCAAAAAAGAGAGTCGTGTGTCCTGTTTCTAAAAGCGAGTAAATGCGTGGGAGATTCTACCATAGAGCTTGTTTTCAATCCATGTGGAGGGGAGGGTTCGAGGGAGAGGGGCGTTATTACAGTCCACTAGTGGGGTGTCCTCTTCGGAGAGGGCGTCGTCGTACAGCAGGGCGTCGGCCGGCGTGGACGCCGCCAGGTCCAGGTAGTCCTGTGAGGAGCGGAGGAGCGGACAGTCAGGTCGGGCTGAGCTCATGGTGAAGGTCAGACTCATGGAGACGGCAGAGTCCCGCCAGTAAAACTATTTAATTAAAACCCAGCACTGCCACTGTAAATCTCTGGGAACGTTTTCAGCATTCCTGTCTCCAGTACCGACACTGAACTCTTAAATTAAAGTGGTTACAGTGGGCATGGTCGCATTGTTGCCTCAGCTTTCACAAAGTCAAAACCACTGAAGATAAAACCATCTGTCAGATTGCAGCGCTGCATCGTTGCTTCAGGGCTCCTCCACATTTTATGGTCAGAAAAATAAAACATTTCAGTTGGATTTAGCCCAATTTTAAAGTTCATAGTTGATTTAAAGCAAATAATCTACAGTGGTCAGGATGAATGATTGGATGGACTGAAAGAAAGATGGATGGTGGACAAGAGGAAGTATGATGTATGAGTTGATAGAAAGATGGATGGTTGGTTGAATGTTGGATAAATAGATGGATGAAACTCAGCTGTTTCAAAGAAGCAGCTAGGCTGACAGGTGAAGCATGAATGCTAACACTTGAAGCATTATAGGCTAACATGTGAATCAGTTTGGCTAACTGGTGAAGCAGCTAGGCTAACAGATGAAGCATGAATGCTAACACTTGAAGCATTATAGGCTAACATGTGAATGAGTTTAGTGGTGAAGCAGCTAGGCTCACAGATGAAGCGGGAAGGCTAACAAATGAAGCCCAAATGCTAACACTTGAAGCACTTAGGCTAACACGTGAATCAGTTTTTGTAACTGGTGAAGCAGCTAGCTAACAAATGAAGCAGTTAGTAAAACATGCGAAGAAGCTGGCTAACGTGTGGCAGCTGGGCTAACACGTTAAGGCTAACTGGTGCAACAGCTAGGGTAACGGGTGTAGAAGCTGTGCTAACTGGTGTAGCAGCTATGCTATCAGGTGTAACTGCTGTGCCAACAGGTGTAGAAGCTGTGCTAACAGGTGTAGCAGCTACCCTAACCCCCTCTGAGCTCTGTCCCAATAGAATGAATGGATCCAGCCTCAGATCGTGTCAAACTGAACTCCATACCCGACTCTTCACCATCATCTTCTCCAGCTCTTTGCTGATATCTGAGAATGTCGGCCTCTTGTCCGGCTCCTGCTTCCAGCATCGCAGCATGAGGTTATACCTACAGAGGGAAAAATGTTCCATAGCTCGTGAAACATGACTCGTTTCTCCCTCCAACGGACTCGTTTCACCCCATCTTGGAGCGGCAGAGGGAAGTTACAGTGGTCAGCAGACATGCTCACATTTCCTCAGAGCAGTTCTCTGGTCTCTCCATCCGGTAGCCGGTCTTGAGGAGGTTGAAGAGGCGTTCAGGAGCGATTCCTGGGTATGGGTTTCCCCCCAGGGTCACTATCTCCCACAGCAGCACACCGAAGGACCAGCTGGAAAACCGGGAAACGTTTTCCAGTCACAAAAACAGACGAACTACCTTCTGATCCAAATCCCACACTCCGGGAAACCCTGATCCATTTCCTTAATGCTACAACCAGAAAGTTGCGATACATTTAAAATAAACCCAGCAGGAGCACGGTGACAGATGAAGCATTCATGTTTAAGGTCTATAACAGGATAAATACTTGTAAAGTATGACTGAAGTTTTCTTTTTAACTACTGCTTTCATGATAAACTGATGCAGATCAGATGAAGTTCCATCCAGTTTACCGAGATTCTGCATTTTATTTCTTTCACATGTATATTTTCTTAATTAGTTTTTTAATTGTAACCATTATTTCTGCTGTAGTTGTGAAAGTTACATGAATGATCAGCTCATACTCACACGTCGCTTTGCGTTGTGTAAATGTGATCGAACAGAGACTCTATCGCCATCCACTTCACAGGAATTCGGCCCTGTTGAACAGAACCAGACTTAGTTTGGGTTTTAACTTTACAAAATGTTTCAGTTTGCCTAAATTATATATATTTTTTCCCAACCTTGCTCCTCTTAACATACGAATCCTCCTCATAAACGTCCCTGGACAGACCAAAGTCAGAGATCTTCATCTTCCGTCCCTCTGCGACCAGGACGTTTCGCGCAGCGAGGTCCCTGTGAACGAGCTGATGGCGCAAAAATAAAACTTATTAAAATAAAACTGCTTTCAGCTGAGGCAGGATTTTACACACACACAAAGCTTAAATTTCTCACTCTTTGAGTCAAATTAATATCAATTAATCGTAATTGATCAAATTAATCTCAATTAATCCGATTAATCATTTCGGGAGTAAAAGAAAGAAAATAAAAATGATTTTTGCTTTTGCAGCTAATTGAAATAATTTTTGTAATCCTAACTGACCTGATTTAATTTATTATTGGTAATAAATATTAGAGTTTAGTAATTATTTCAGCTTAAATGTTCAGTATATGAAATGCTTAATTGCTAACAGTTAAGCATGTCACGACAACAAATTTTGTTGGATGATAAATCATCCCAGAAGTTATCATGATATAAGATAATATTGTGTTTTAAGACCATTTTCAAGTAGTACAATGGTAATAATGTAAGAACAGATTCTCAAAGACATTTTAAATCTCCAAAAGAAATAAACAAAACAACAGAAATGTTAAATAAAATTAACTATGAAGTCTCTGTAAACATACAAAAGGGCCAGTTGAGACCAAAGCACCAGACGTTTGTCATCCAGTTTTTGGTAGAAAAAGAAACAAAAATGATGCAAATGGAAATTATTGAGCTCATGCGATGAACTGATTTATTGGACACTGTGACAGGCCACAGTGGCTTCAGTCTCTCCACACCTTCATTTCTGCCAGGTACTGCATGCCTCTGGAAATCTGCCAGGCGAAGGAGATGAGGTCTCCCATGGTCAGCGCCCTGTCGTCGGGGTTCTCCAGGTAGCTGGAGTTTCGGTTTGCATCCCTGCCCATGTAGCTGGGGCCAACTTTCCTGCTCTCACGCAGGAAATTACGGAGTGACCCAAATTTGGCGTACTCAACGATGAGGTACAATGGCCCTATTGAGAGAAACGCATCACTCAGAGGCCGAGCGGCGCACACAGCGGAGGAGAAGGAGCGAGGCCTCACCCTCCTGGCTGCATGCGCCGTACATCTTTATGACGTGTGGGTGGTTGACTTGCTTCAGGAGCGTGAACTCGGACAGGAGGTCACGCAGCTCGGTGTGTGAAGCGTTTTCTGGTGAGAAGGAGGAAGAAGCACTTCATCTTTTTCAGGCTCTCGCTCCTCATACATCATCATTACTTCATTACTTGCTTGGCCAGTTTTACCTTTAAGCATTTTCACAGCCACAGTGGTGTAACCGGCCTTTCCTTTCAGTCTGAACGCCGTTGCCTTGACGACTTTACCAAACTCCCCTTCGCCTAAAGTCTTCCCCAGGACCAGGTTTTTACGAGGAAACTCCCACTTTGGATCCTCCTGTTAAAACAATAACACATAATCAGAATTAGGTAGTAACTAGCTACTTTTAGGAGTACATCTACTCCTAAAAGTAGTGATGGGTCCGGCAACACCGATGCGTCGGCTCATGCATCAAGCCCACAGACCAAAACCCGTGTCGGTGCGCGTATTGGTACAGGACCGATGCAGGAACTGTTTCAAAATGACATTAACGTGCCAATCTGTGTTTATAAGGAAGCAAATCTGTCAAAAGCATTGGCCAAACGAATTCTTGATCTTTTACGGAACAGCATCAACTATGGAGCAGCTTAAAACGAAAGGTTTCCACAGTGTGGGACCATTTTGATCTTATATTGGAAAATAAATTTGTTTTCATTTTTGTTGTTTCATCCGGTTCTTGTCAGTTTCTACTTGATCTACCTGAATCCAAATTCAGCTGAAATTAGTTTACTTTCATATCATGATCTGCAGGTTAAGTGTAGCATATGTTTGACTGAACTGTCTTATTTAAATAAATCCACCTCCTCAATGCTGAGGCATTATGAGGCATGAGAATGAAGTCCCAGATACACCTAGATAAACTCAGATATGCAGCCATTCTACAAATTACTCAGTTGCTTTTTATAAATTATTTCATATACAGTGACCCCTCGCTGTAACGCGG